>NC_092068.1:21557500-21857500 GCF_039877785.1 Chaetodon trifascialis
TAAGCATAGATGTTGTCGAACTTGAAAAACATAACACTCAGAGAAATGCAAAACTCTAATGTGCTTTATTTAATGTGCTTTAACACAAATACAGCGGGAAAATAAGTACTGAACGCGTCAATTTAACTCCTCAGTAAATCTCATTATAATTTTGGTGTTGCTGAGATGAAATTTTCACCAGATAAAAATCTAAAATTGATAAAATCCATAGAGTTAATAGAAAAGGCCACTTGAACCTTCAAAGTTTCAAAACAGGAAGAATGGGCCAAAATCACATCTGAGAAATGCATGCAGCTAGTTTATCCACGTAGGAGACATCTTGAAGTTGTCATTACCAACAAAGGCTTTTCCGCTAAATAGTAAAACAAGAATACAACAAACATAACTCATTTTCTGGACTTATTTGTTTTGATTAGGCTACACAGACATGTTGTCATCAGCTCTGACATCATTGCACTACCCAACCTCGCCCAATGAGGTCTCATCAAAATACCACCTTGACTAAGGCAAATTGTAGCTTAATGACATATTACCAAAAGAAAAGTCGAGTCCTTTTGAGTCATCGCGAGTCTGAATGCACGAGTCCAAGTCCAAGTTCAAGTCCTTAGTGCTCGAGTTCAAGTCAAGTCATGAGTCTCTAAATTTAGCTTAACACTGGTGGGTGCAGCTTTGCAAATATTAGGATTTGCTGCTTCGGTCCATTTCTTATCATTGTAAACTTGATATCTTGATTTTTGAACATAGCACGTCAGCGTGGCCCCATTTAAAACCTCTTCCACCTTATTTTCCTGCTGTCTGATAACAGTTTCCCACTATAGACGTGGTCCTGTCTGCAGGACAAAGCCATGAACCCTCTGGCAATATATTCACCACGTCCCATCTGCTCCGTCTAACCATGATCACAGTAAAGAATGAGCTCTGCAGCATATCTGTGATATTCAGCCGTTGCATTGGGAGTCAGTGAGCATGGAAATCAATTCAAAGCAGCAACCTGCTGATTATAGGTTGCTCTGTGTGCTTTGCCTCCGTATAGACAAATTAGGGGAAATGTACACGAGAGATGTTGCTATGGAGATGCAGGCGGAAACAGAGAAAGGTGCGAGGTTCATGTCGAGTTCAGCTCGAAGAGAATCAGCCAGGTGAGATCCATGTTCAAGTGACACTTGGTTTGCTTTTATCGTCAGTTCATGTGCAAAGTGTCAGCCACGGCAGAGAGTGAAAGCATGTTGAAAGCGTGTCCAAAACAGAGTCATGTAACCAAAGTTCATGTTGCGAGGCCACGGCTCCTTCCTGTCATGCTCAGAGAGGTCTGGGGGAATTCGAAGAAAAGCATACAGCTCACTGTTGAGCTGAGAGAGTAGATAAAAAAAGGGCCGAGAAAAACCGCCGTCACGCTACAGAGGAGTCCAAACATACGATATGATGCTTTTTCAGTGACATAAGAAACTCTGCTTATGAGAAATTGAACTCTAACCTGCATCAGCTGATCATTTCGGCCACTTGGGTTCAGCAGAAACGAGCTGTAAACACAAAGACATGTCACCCTTTTTAAGCTGAAAGCTGAGGCGGCAAACTTGTTAGCGAACACCAACAGATGAGCAACATTTTCATTCATTTGTGGTTGTGTTTGTGTCCACCTGATGAATTTTAGTCACTCTCCTTTTAGCTCAGGTTTGTTCTCCACCAACTCCTGAAGGGAATGTTTGCCTGCTGAATGCTGCTAAACGTCAGCTAGTCAGCTGTTAAGTGGTGGTGGGCAGGTGCCTGTTGTGGCTTGAAACGACACTGATGAGAGCAATGAGAGTAAACCAGAAGAGCAAAGCCGTGAAGCCAAAACAATGAGCTGAAAGACGCTAAAACGCTCTGTAGAGCAGAGGGGACCCGCAGAATCAGGGGATAATGTATTTTTTACAATTGTTAATATAAATATTTATTATAGCAGCTTTAAGTTGCTCAGCTCCACCAACTTCAGACCATCCGAGCCTGAAGCAACAGCTCTTCTGTTGGCCAAGCTGCTCCCAACAAGAGGACTCAGCTTTCATTTACCGCCCAGTCGATTGCAGAAGAGGTTCGAGCGTTGCCTCCCCGGCCTGTGCCGCAGCAGTGGGGCTGTTCAGCTTTCCTGAGCATGCAGTCAGCAGATGTTTTTTTTTTTTTTTTGGAGGCTACTTCTGCTCGTTATGCTGCAGAGAGAGATGCAAACCACAGATAGCTCATTCAAATGAAAGTAACCCCTGTGTCTATTTGTGCAGTGACAAAACCAAATGAGTAGGCAGCTTTTACATCACACACAAACTGAAATTAGCTCAAGTCATCTCGCCGTCACGTTTGTCATCCCTGTCGGCTCCCATTCAGCCTGAATCGTGGCGTCTCATTACTGAGACGAGAAATGAATTAGAGCTGCCGCTAACCAGAGACGATATTGACTTCTAAGTGACCTGATACAGCAGACATGTGATTCAGCGTGTTTTATTAGATCATTCAAGACATGAAACACTTGTCTATGGGAACCTGAAATGATTTAATCTGTCAATAAATCCCTGCTGAACAGCAAACTTTTGCAGCTGCGCCTCCATTCCTGTGTTTTCACTTCAGCTGAAGGAGTAGCTCGTTCCTCTGTGTGTTCCTCCTCTTTTACCACCTGTGGTCTTATGAAACCACAGTGGATAAAGTCACAGATGCAAAGTTTTTTTTTCTTGACACTTTTCAACACTGGGCAGCCGCTATGTTTCATTTCCAACGGTAGTAGTTTCGGTGGAGAGTTACAGGGTCTCATTATGACCTCAAAGGAATACTTTGACATTTTGGATTTCTTTGCTTTCTGGCTGAGAGTTAGATTTAAGACAGATACTGCTGTCCTATGTGTCTATTCATCAGGATGCAGTTACAGTTACACCCCCCACCCCCCCAAAACCACAATTACCTTTTTCTTTTTGTATGAAAAATAAGAAGCAGTATGGTTATTAGTAAGCTTCAGAGCTGCTGGTAGGTGTATTTTTGAAGTTTGATGTGAGCCAGGCTAGCAGTTTCCCTCCACTTCCAGTCTTTACGCTAAGCTAAGCTAAGCTAAGCTAAGCTAATCTCCTGGTGTGACCTTCATATTTAATGGACAAACATGAGAGCGGTACTGATCCGTTCATCAAGTTCTTGGCAATTAAACATTTTTACATAAATGCCAGTAATTCCTTTAATGTTCTGGGATGCTTTTCCACCCTGACAAGAAGAATATTTAAAGGGGAAATACCGAATTCAAGCAGCATGTGATTTGAAAGTGCAGTACAGGCGAAAAATAAGAAAGAAGGATGACCTGTACATGGTGGAAACGTCGTTAAAGAAAGTAAACGGAGCTGCAGATACTCCTCGGCTCTCCTATCGAGCACCTATCGTGCTGACGTTTTGGGGATGTGCACACGAAAATTGCCAGGTTGTAAATTGTAACCGCGGTGAATGTACAGTACGTGCATGTTAACACAAACACATGCGTCACTCGCAGCACACAGACAGTAGCTCTTCCTCATCTGTCACTGTCGAGGCTCGGCTTTGACACAATACATCTGTCAGGCAACAATAACCTCTTATCTCCAACATCTCAACTTTTCAGGAACTAATAGCTGCAGCCTCCTTTGTAGCTCAAAGGGCGTACTTTGGACCCGCCAGTGGGGATTTGGACATTTTCTGAAAGCCTGAGAGCGGGTGAAAAACAAAAACCTTCTCCAGAGGGCAAAACACAAAAACCACAAAATTTGTTTCATGCAAAATCCTCATTGAACTGAGCCAACACTCTTGCCATGTGAAAAAGGTGTGAAGGAGTGTAGACGAACATGTGACTTGAGTATGAGTGTTCAGGTTTGTGTGTGAATTTTATGAGGATGTTTGTGCACACTGTATGAGTGTGTGTGTGCATGCCTGCTGCTCCTGTGGCCAGCTGGACCCTCTGATCCTTTCATTTCAGAGCTAAAGTGAAAGTACAGTGAGCAGCCTGAGCATTCCTGTCCTATCACGCTGTGTTTTTCACTGTTCTTAATCTTATCAGTTGATAACTTTCAGATCGTGTAATGCACTTGGGTGGCTTTCCTATCTGCGCCTCCGCCAAAGAGGGTGGGACGAGGCTGATGTTTTCATTCCTGTCTGCTTCTTAGAAATGTTTCAGATTTGGCTGCACAGAGAGCCCTCAGTGCATGATATCACCTCATGTGATTTTTGTCATGATTTCCAACATTACTTATCTTTACTGGCCCATCCCAGTGGAAAGAACTAGTAATGTAAGTTTTTCCTGCAGCAGAGTCTTTCTGTGTCTGTGAAGGTTTGGACTCTGCAGTGAGGCCGTCAGGAACTGGTCTCACTGATTTTCAGCTCAGTCAGAGAAGCTGAAGTGTGTTCAGCAGCTGTAACTGCACTCATTTTCATACCTTAATAGGAAACACTCCCATGTGTATAATCAGAGCCTGAACTTTGAAACAAATCCTCTTCTTGAATCGACGGTTCAATCACACCCATAATGCACTTTTTGTGGGCAGGTTCTTTCGGGCGACCACGCTGGTTTACAGTTAAGGCTACTGGTTTTCAGTAAGATGCTGCCATAGGGTGCAGCTGGGTGGATGGAGGATGTGTGACAATTCTTGTGTAGACACCACTCAAGGGTTAACTGTCTCACACTGTGCAACTTACATGTAGCTAACGGCTGCCACAAGTGCACCGTACTCTACTACTGTGGGGTTTTTAGTCAGAGCTACTGGTTTCCAGTAAAGACCTGCACCCAGTGGCTTCACAGCAGAGGAAGTGGTGGTGGTGCAGTCTGAAACTTCAGAAAAAGAAAAAGTGTTCATGCGTCGATTGCTTATCTTTTCATGCAAATTGTGTGTTTTTTTTTTTTGTTTTGTTTTTTGCCTCACATGCATTTAAGTATCTGCTTTTTATTTCATTGAGCTGATGCTGCAGCTACTTCCTGTGAGCACACTGTGAAAGAAAAGTTCAAAGGCTACAGTGAACGGAGCAAATCTGCCTGTTTTATGCATCTTGATATATTATATTTTATGCATCACTTCATCTCAGTTCTCATAGTTTAGTCTTAAAAACATAAAAGCTGACATTGTGTTTTTATGCCCCAAACAAAACTTTGAGTGTAAAATTCAGTTTCTGACAGTTAATCAATCAGGTAAGGTTGAGGGTTTGCAAAGACAGAAAAGGTGAAAAAATCGTAATACAATCTCCTTTTTATTCTGTGCAATATTTAATACATTTTACTTTGTGAATCAGGAGGAGCCAAAATCACAACCCTGCGCTGTACTTGAGGTTATATCGCCGCTTAGTGGAGAAGCAGAGACATTACATTTAGTGTACAGCTCCACATCTGCTTAACTGAACACTGTAGTTCTCTTGTTTTTCTTCTAAACTTAATCTGCAAGTAATTAAAGAATCCGTGAATGATTTGTTATTTATCAAGCAAACATTAAACAATCATCAGTCTCAGATTCTCCATTGTGAGCATTTCCTGCATGTTTTCTCTGACTGGATATCTTTTAGTTTTGGACGGTTTTATATGTAATATGAAGATATCAGCTCATACCCTATTTTACAGATTAATTAAAGAAATCATGCAGAGATGAATCAAGCATGAAAGCAGTCATTTGTTGCAGCCCTGCACTCCACAGTGAGGTCAGCCAACCTTTCAGCCTCAAACCTGCAGCGTCGCTCTGCCTCCACCTGCTGTTTGACTTTGAAAACTGCTGAATTTAAAAACCACTCATACCTCAAAGTGGACTTTTATTCATGTTAACCACATTTTTTCTCCAGCTATTTTTATTTTATTTCACATATGTTCATTAATTGCTGGATTTTACGTGTCTCATTGTTAATCTTTGCGGTCTTGTAAGATTAAATCTCGATGAACCTAGAGGGCCTTTGAACCTTGAAACAAGAGGTCCAAATATTATAATATATAAAAACAAATTTGTCTATATTGATATGTATAGAAGCATTAAGTACAATTATCCTTGAGCAAGACTCTGGCTCATTTGCTGATCTCTGATCTCTGTAGAAGCTGCACAGAAGATGCTTTTTAAGCCACAGAGTTAGTGTCTCAGCCACGTTTAGGAAATATCTGAAGGCTCTATTTTATTCTGAACATCCCTCTGACCACTAACAAGCTTAAAGTAGATAAAATACTCTAGATGTGACCCTGCTCTCTGTAGTGTGAACCCTGCTGTTGCCAGAAGAGGGCGGTGTTTTCCACATCATCCCCATCAGATGAGCGTCTGTGTGCAGGAATCAAGGCCCAGTGTGTTTGTGCCCTCCAGCACACAATCAGTGGATTCTTTCAACCGCTGTCATTTCCAGAGGGTAACTGTTTGAAGCCCCGCCCCCTGAGGAATGTGTGGTATTGATTGGTTGGTGGGTGCCAGCTGGCGGTATTGATTGGCGTACTTAAAGGCAACAATGGAGGAGAGCAGTGAGAAGCCGTCGGGTTTGGTTTCACACAGTAGATCAGCTCAGTGGAGACGGAGACAGCTGTGGCAATGCATTAGGCTAATTTTGTGTGTGTGTGTGTGTGTGTGTGTGTGTGTGTGTGTGTGTGTGTGTGTGTGTGTGTGTGTGTGTGTGTGTGTGTGTGTGTGTGTGTGTGTGTGTGTGTGTGTGTGTGTGTGTGTATCCCCTTATAGTGAGCATTGATTGAGCTGCAGTCAAAGTCTTCACAGTGTTGGTGGGACATAGGGCCAGCTGCACCTATTCGGAGCCCTCTCAGGGTTTTAATTAAAGACGAATAACCCTTAAAGGAATATTCCACTGAAAATCTCCGCTATCGATGTTTGTCGTTTGTTCTGATCAACTTGACAGTCGTCAACTTTATCCATCCATCCATTGTCTATACCCGACTATCCCTTTTCAGGGTTGGGGGGGCTGGAGCCTATCCCAACTGTCAATGGGTGAGAGGCGGGGTACACCCTGAACCAGTCGGCAGTCGATCGCAGGGCAACATATAGAGACAGACAACCATTCACGCTCACACTCACACCTAAGGGCATTTTAGAGTCACCAATTAACCTAATGAGCATGTTTTTGGTCTGTGGGAGGAAGCCAGAGTGCCTGGAGAGAACCCACGCATGCACCGGGGATTGAACCCGCGACCTTCTTGCTGTGAGGCATGCACACTACCTCCTGCTCCACCGTACCGCCCTCATCAACTTCAGTTCATTAGAAGTGATTTCCAACAAAAATCCAGTTCCCACAAAGAAAACAGCACTAAGAGGTGACAGCAGAAGCCACACACAGAGGTGCTTTCAGCTAAATGCTAACATTAGCATGCTAACATGCTAATGTTCACCAGGTATAATGTTCACCATCTGTTAGCATGCTAATGTTGGCTAATTCGCACTTAACACACGCGGCTGAGGCTGATGAGTGTTGGGCCAGAGAGCAAAAGTTGGAGGATGTTTTTGAGGATGTAATTTTGGAGATATTTTAGTCTGAAACAAAGAGGCGGGCTGACCAATCGACTGACACGTGTCGTACCGAGAGTCATGCTGCTCACGTGGCTAAAAAGTGTCAAAACGTCTTAAACCAACCCTGCAAGTAATCCACCCTGCTTCCATTGTTGCTTACACAATGAGACGTATTCTGGTGAAAATACAATCGCTTGGATCGCACTGGATTAACCTGCAGAAGTTATTTGAGAGATTTATTTGGATGTTTTGATGCTTTTTTCTTGCCTTGAAACTGAGCCATCATTGGAATTGATGGTTACTGTCATGCATTCAAACGAACAACAGGAAGGAAATTTATGGGTTCCGAGGGATAATTGGAAAATACATACAACAAAATCAGATGGTATATCTTTGACTATTGTTGTAAACATTTCAGTTTGTTCAGATTGCAGGATTTTGTTCTTAAATCTTCTCAGGTTTGCAGTAATTTTGTGCCCAGCGTTGCGCAGACACGGTGACTTCAGCCTGGAATCCTCATCTCCTGCACTCTTTCACGTCACTGTAGAGGATTTTATTGTTTTAGTTGTGTGAGATAGTTGCTGTTGTTCCTTCATCTTAGCTGTTTTTTACTCCCAGTAAGAAAGATGGCTGCTTATTTAAAAAGCAGCTTCAATTCCCATTTAATTTTCCACACTAATTAAAAGTTTAATCACAAAAAAGGCAAAAAAAAAAAAGAAAAAGAATGTTAAAGTTTCCAGTTTGTTGGATGAAACTTTTCCTCGTGGAAAATGCAAAAATGTAGAGCGTAAAGGAAACATCAGCTGCAATGATTAATCAATTAGTTGTCAACTATTAAATTCATCACCAGCTATTTTGATAATTGATTAATCGGTTTGAGTATTTTTTTTAGCAAAAAAATGTCAAAACTCTCTGATTCCAGCTTCTTAAATATGAATGTTTTCTGGTTTCTTTCCTCCACTATGACAGTAAACTCAACATCTTTGGCTTGTGGACAAAACAAGATTATTTCCTTGATTAATTGACTTGAAGACAAGTAAATGACTTAGTTTGAGAACGTGGAACGATGAAATGTTTGTTCTTGCTTCATAAAACGACTTAAGAAGTTCATCGCTTAAAATAGTTTCTGATTATCTTTCTGTCCACTAATCGATTGATCGAGGAATCATTTATGTGACGGCGGTGACTGAGACCACAGTTTTGAATGTGTTTTAGTTATCTGGCGTTACTTTTATTAAATTAAGATTTTCAGAGCGGCTGAGTCACTGCTGGACCCTCGGTGGAGACAAAGACATCCCACCTGCAGCAGCAGCTCTGGTGGTCTCACTCAGGCATTAATCATCGTGGAAACACGTCCACGTTCTGTCTCTTTCTGTCCCGTGTACTCAGCCCACAGGACCACACACACAAAGTTGGGAATACGCAGAAATACCTCCCACACTGATACACGAATTCCTCAGATCAGGCTCCCAAACCGACGACAAAGTTTTTCTGAGGGTGAAGCGCCTCACTCCCCTCCCCCCTCCCCGCTGTCTGCGTCTCGGCGGGCTAATCAGAAACACAATAGCGTCTCAGTGTACCACCTGGAAACTAATAGTGTTTAGACTCAAGAGGAGGTGAGTCAGATCCTCTGCTCCCTCTGACTCATGACCCAGACCGGACTCTCCCAGACTGGATGGAGAAAGCAGACGTTGGCGGCGAGCAGAGATGAGGGAGGTGAGGCAGGGGCGGACGAAACACGATAAACACCACGACGCAAAATATGCAATGATAACGTTTGTTGAGTCTGTGCTGATGGTCGCTTTGGAGGCCGTTGCTGGTCTTCAGTAAATATCCTGTTGAATGTAAATGTTGAATTACATTACTGTTGCAGAGCAACCGCTGTTCCTCTTTGATTATGTAGTTTTAAAAAGTATGTTTGATTTCTCCTTTATTTTAGAGACTTCTGCTTTTTAACGGTCGCATTCTTGCAGAACGTGCAGCAGATCAGCCAATCAGATCAGGCGGCAACTGTTCGCCCTTTGCGTTGCTCTGTTTGGCTAATTTTGTAAACTCTCATATGAAAATGCCGACTTTAGATTTTTACTAAAGCTGACACACACTGCCCATTCAGCTTCGTATGACTCACCTGTGTTGGTGCCCTTGTAACCGTCATTACAGTAGCTGCTGCCTGAACTGTGGCCGTTTCAGCAACAGGTGTATTGGTATCAGGGAGGCTGTGTCTCAGGGGGGTTGGTGGTTCGATCCCTGGCCTCAGCACTCTACATGTAGAAGTATCCTTGGCCTTGCCACCATCGTTTGAATGTGTGTGAATCGGTGAATGTAATAACGTCCACTGGCAGTTAAGTCATGTTCCACATATGTGCTTGTCTGCTGAAGGAAAAGCACCTTTTTGACATGTTGCTGTCTGAAAATGGACAATCCAATGATCACACCCACTTCACTCAATGATTGATGAGGTGTGTGAAGGTGAGACGGCTTGCAGAGCTAGAACTTCATTCTCCAGCTCAACTTCTTCACACAACTGCTTCTGGCGCTTTTGGACAAAATTTGTCTAAGTGCAACAGCATGCATGCCTTGAAGGAGAGATTGTCCAAAAGCATGTGTTGTCTTATCCCCATATGTACAATTCCTTGCGTCACGTGGCGTCAGACATGTCACACTAACTAGTTTGCTTCAAGCGTATCCTGGCATTAAGAACATGTAGGATGGTGAGGTGGATCAGTGTGTATACTCATGCCTTAACGATAGTTTGCTTGCCGAGCCCAATCACATTTCTATTTCCTGCAGCACTACTGTACTGTGCCGATGGCTGCTTCTGTTATTTTGTCCACCCCTGTTCATGTGATGATGACACAGTAAATGTGTGTGTGGGTGCTGGTTCATTCCAACTCATTGTGAAATCTCTGAGTCCTCCTGCCCAACAGTGTTTCCATGGTAAGACATCGCCAGAAAAATAGTTCCACTTTATGTCAACAGCAGCGAGCAGTGATGGTAAATTCATAGTTTAGAGGACAGAGGTGGAAATGTTGCTTTGAGGAGACGGAAAGGCAACACAACAGTGGCACGTGGTTTCTGTGTTATCCCAGAGGAAATACGTAAATGTTATATGTGTGGGACATGATGTGTGATGCTACAGCTGGACAGACAAAGTCCTGGGCTATAGTCAGAATTAGGGATTTATTAAGCTATACATTGGTGTCCATCTTTCACACCAAATGCTGCACAAGGAACAGTATTGAGCCACAAATCTGGATTGGATCTCTGTTGTTATCTGACTAACAACATTACGTTAACACCACGTCTGGGAAAACCCTTTGAGCATTGTCAGATCTTGTTAAATGAGGGAAAACGGCCGTTTAAAGGAGTGACACAGCCCACTCTTGACTCTTTCCATTGGCAAGGACCCTGGAGTGAGGTCAGCAGTTGGACCCCTCTCACCTGCTGACTCACCTTCCAGGGGTGAAGACGTGGGAGAAATAGCTGCTTTCTCAACACAGACACGTGAGAGTGCCTAAATGAGTCAGTGCTAATGTGGCAGAGTAGACTGTTGCAGCTTCCATCATTCAGCGGCTGCACGGGAGCGCAGAGCTGAAGTCAGTAATTATTATATGCCATCTTAGATTTTACCTGGGTTGAATTGACTGTTTGCTTATCCAGTTATAACTTAGCAACCGTAAGTAGGCAAGACTGTCAAACAGTAAGAGCAATACTCCACCTCTGAAGAGTTGGAGGTCTTTTTTTAAAACCAAAAGCACAAGAGTGTTGCTTCAAAGCTGAGAGTTAACAGAACGTTAGCTTAATCTGCCAGAGACATTCAGTCATTTCATGATATCCGGCTCCGTGTTATAACTATAATATAAAAAACGTTATTTGTATTGCACTTTTTAAAGGCAGAGTTAAAGTGATTTACAAGATAAAACCAGTCATAATCAAACATAAAACAAGATACAACACAAAGCAAGAATGATGAAGGAAAAACTAAGCAGAATTTAATTAACTGCGACCGATGAAAGACAGTGTTGAGATGTAGGAAGTAACAAAGAATTTTATCAGGAAGTGGTGGATCCAAACTGGACCTTCAACACAAATGAACACTGGCTTACAGAGGTACAGCACAAAGCTCTGGACCCTGTGTAGGCTTTCTCTATGGCCCGCTCCCTGCATCCACCGCTATTCATTCTGCTGTCTCTGAGGGGCTCTGAATGCTCAGTTCCCCTGAGTCTCATGCCCCCGCTGGCTCACACTTGTTGAATATCCAAAATGAAGAGATGCTGTGATGGCTTGTGTTTGCTGTATGTGCAAGCAAAGTACGTTTTGCTGAAGTAACTCAGCAACCATAACAACTGGAATTTACTGTTTCAAAGAGTCATGCTCTGCGGTACCGGACTGAGACGCCCACAGGCTCACCCAACCACTGCCCAGCGAAAGATCAAATGTCCTCAACATCCAGAAATAATACAACAGCAGTAATACAGGCAGAAGGCAGGGTCTCTGCAGACAGAGACGCCGACAGACGGCTAACCAGCCATAAGTAATGACTTTGTAGGAAAAGTAATTATATGGCATGTTACGAAGGAAAATCCTGCTCTGCCCTTGAAAGAATCAGTGCTTCTATATAAAGAACAGTTGTATTCTTGTCCTTTTTAAATACCATCATAAGATTTTAATGTTCACATAAGCCAGACATGTTTTTATGTGTTTAGCAGCTGCTTTAGTTGTTCTGAAGTATTTTATTGCCTTTAGTTGAAAATTTTGTTTTAAAGAATGGCAAAAAAAAATGTGTAAAATACCATTCGATTGCCTGCTGTTCAGATTAGTTTTCTGTAACTGTGGTCATTTAGGGGCCGCCACCATGTTGCTGTTCATAGGCAGCCGTGCTCTTCATCATATTTAAAAAAACAAAAACACATTAATAGAGCTTAATTCATACATTCACACATGCATGTATGTTGTATCTTTGGCACAAAAAAACCACAATACCTTACATCACATACAATACTTATGTTCAAATAAATGTACAACACAGTCTCATTTTAAAGAAGTACAACCAGTATGTCTTCAGAGTACAGTTGTACATTATGTATGCATGTGCATGTAACCCGTAGCAATGACTGTGCGAGGGTTTGATTCCCACATGGATACTAAAGATAGACCCCTGTGCATTCATTCTGATATTATGTGTAATGGGTTCTCCTTGACTCATATGTAGACTCAATCTCCCACAATCCTCCCACAATGAGCACTTTGCTGAGGCAGCACTTCTCAAAGTCTTACTTTCTCTTTTTCTCCTCATGCACAGAGAGTCTGTGCAGCTGCAAGTCAGTGACGTAAACAAGTAAGATAACAGTCTAAGAACATTTATTTTCATTTTCATTACCTCCCGATAGGTGGCTTTATACTGATCAACTGTGTGTACATTTATTTATTGTGGGCTGCAGCTATATACTGGACACTGTAACAAGGTACAGGTCCATGGCTTTCTCTGTGGCCTCTGTGCATTAACTCTGTGTATTAACTAGCATTCAGTAACTTCTTTATGTAATGTAGATATATTTAGTAACGATAGCAGATTGTAGATCTATGGGTGGCAATGTTAGCCTGCCTCGGTTGGTTCCCCTCATTGATCCATGCTGAGCTATCTAACATTCATGACCCTCAGAGGATTCATCCTACTGACTTGCTAATTTAGCATGTAGCTCCACCTTTAATCTGTCCAAAGATGACAAAACACCTGAAAACTATTGTTTTGTCCGTTTTAGCATGCTAACATGCTAAGCAAAAATGATGAGCTTGGCAAACATTATGCATCAGCATGTTAACATTGTTGTTGTAGCATGTTAGCATTTAGCTCAAGGCCGCACTGTGCTTGAGTACAGCCTCAAAAAAAGTTCTTCTGATAGCGTTAACATTCAAATAATATGATTGTAGTCTTGTTTTTGTAGGTGTCATTCGAGGGGGCCACTGTTGACATGACACACTGGTAAAGCCTTTTAGCTGGATGGTGTTTTACCAGAAATTGGCACACACAGTCTGCAGTGCTGCAGAGCTGTCATATCCTGTTCATCAGCAAATATACAGTATATATACTTAACCAGGCAAAGAACAGTTGCATCCGGTGCAAGGGTCTGTGTGTTCCCTATTTCTGTCACTACCAGTCTGACTACACATAACATGCATCAGACATATGCACTTGCCTGTGTTTCTATATGAGGGTTTTTTGTGCATGTGTGTGCTGTGAAAAGCATGGGAACTGCAGAGGAGGATGTGTATTTATGAAGCTGGCTCTGAGTTCCCATGATTTTCCCCAGATAGGAGGCTGCGCTGGACATTATTCCCAGAGACGGGCTGATTTATACTGTGAATATAGACAACAGAACAGTGGCCAAGTCCAGGATTCACACTTTTTGGCGGTGTGGGTGATTTCAGGTTGGTTGCCTCTCAGTAGCGCTAAAACTCGTCCTGAAACATGGCACACTGTATCGGATTGAGTGTTTCTGAGGTTTCATCTGACTGTAAAAGCAGGATGGTACATTCACAGGATTATACAGTAATGTTGTTTTCACTTTGTCTGTCTCATTACCGCTATGTCAGCATGTGTAATGCTCCGCAAGATGACAAATCTCTAAATGTCACACACGATGCTGGTCAGGCTGAGATGTTTCAAGAGCTCTGATTTACTCAAACCTAGATGAAGAAAATGACATAAAGTGAAAACTTTTCTGTTCGCGTTCAAGTGAATTTAAGGAAATTAAAGCCCTCAATGACCTGAACTCACCTGTATAGCTGGACCCGGTGTAGCCACAATCAGACTTAAAGACATACATACTTATTTCCGTTTTTGATTTCAGGGCTCTGCTGAGTGAGCTTCACTTTTGCCATCCCGTGTGGCTTTGGCACTGCTGCTGCACTGTGCCCCCACACGAGGATCATTTTTGTTTTATTCACGCTTTGTAGGATTTCACTAGAAGCAGTTTAGAGGCAAAGTATGTCCGTCTCAAACAAAGAGCTCGGGTGTGCGGCAACATGGCGGAACAGTTAAACGTTTTGGGAAATGTTCTTGTCTGCTTTTCTTCTGAGAGTGTGAGGCTGGAGTCAGGAAGTGGTTAGCTTAGCTTAGCATCAAGACTTACGGCTAGCGGGGCTTTGTCCAAAGTGTGAAAAATATGCTTACACGCCCACAAATATGTTGTCCTCGATGGTTTAATAAGAACATCAAAACCGTGGTTTCAGTGTGAAGTCTGTGTGCAGCATCCTGAAGTCTCGCTGCCAAAATCAAAACTGAAAGCTATGCTGTATTTGCGTCTTTGCTAAATAGCGGCTAGTGTAGCCACAGATGACAGTGGCGGAATAAAATAAATGCTAAATTGTTGTGCGTAACAATAGCGCAAGTACATAAGTAAGAAAAAAGTAGTAAAGTCAGGGATCTCAGTTACGTAGCAGTAGCTACTGCATGTCATGTTAGCCAACGTTAGCTATGTAAGCTAACATTACATGACAAAACAAACCAAAGTACTGCTGTAGCAGCAAACCCTTGAGTTACTGACTAGAACAAGAGTGTGTTTTACTGTTTGTGAAGTCAACAGTCTGTGAAAGAAATAATGTGTTTTCTTTCAAAAGGTCACAGGATCTCACTTTAACGCGCAAACAGGTCATTACCAATCTCTTGATTTCGCTTTCGCAAGACAGCAAACCACCATTTCCCCCAAAATGATGAACTACTCCTTGAAGCGAGATATTTAGCGTGATTTCTTCAGTAAAGTGCAGTACGGATGTGAGATCAGGAGCTCTTCCCTGGATGCTGGGAAGGGTTACTGGTACCTCTGGGAATTCTGGGAAAAGCTGTTTATTTCTGAATTCAGCAGCCGATTGTGCCGTTTCTCATGACACACACAGTGAGGTCAGTTCATGGGTCGACTTCTCAGGCTTTCTCTTACACATCCACCCACCACACACACACACACACACACACACACACACACACACACACACACACACACACACACACACACACACATGCACATCCCAGATCTGCTTAAGGGAAAATAGTGTGAGCTGCTTGAAGCTGAAAGAGGAAGAGCAACTGCAGCTTAAGTAGGAGATTCTTGTGTATTTTCTGTGTGTGTGTGTGTGTGTGTGTGTGTGTTTGTGCTTGCCTCAGAAAGTTGGCCACTCATTAGTAGAGAGCTCTTGGAGGAAGTGGTGGTTACCGATGACTCAGCCAAGCCATGCATTTCATTCTTTCTCTCTCTGGTCTCTCTCTCTCTCTGCGCTCTCCTCCCTCTGTCATCTGCTTTTCTTTCTACATACTATTCATTCCTCTTTTCTGTTCTGGCTCTTTACTTTCTGTCCTGTCATTCTCCCACTCTCTGAATCTCTGTCCCCCTTTTCTGTTCTCTCTCTTCCTGATTCATCTTGACCTCTGGAGGTGTCTCAGTGTGTGTGTGTCTGTGTGTGTGTGTGTGTGTGTGTGTGTGTCTTTGTGAGTAGGACACTCAGCAATGTGTGTGGGAAGATAACTGGCTTCCTTCAGAGTGATTAAAACATTCCTTCTCTCTTCTTTTTCCTCTCTCCTCTCTCCTCTCTCTTTCTCTGCCCTTCTCAGTTGTCAGTGAAGACTTTCTGATGAAGAGGAGGATGAAGGCTGACAAACTGGTGAGTGAAAGCAACTGGACATCAGATTTTTTTCAACACTGGCTGGTATTTATGAAGCTTAGAAGGAATGCAGGTCTAGGAAACCCTTCTCTTTCAGATTTTGATTTATGGGCTGGTCGAGGATAATTGTTCTGCCAGTCTAGATCAGCATTTCTGCTTGAAGACGGTTGATAAAACAAATCAAAATAAAGAAAATCCACTTTTTCGGTTGTGTTGTAAGACTGGAGAAAACAGAGGGCGAAAGAACAGGAAGGTTTGAAGAGATATACGGAAAATATTACAAATGTTTTCCGAGTTTTGGATTGGACTGAAAGCTATTTGATGTTACTTAGAGTGCAATTTCTGTCTCTTAAGTCTTCAAAAAGCAGTTGAAGAATCCCCCTTTTTGTAATTAGATCATAGTGATTTTTCAGTTTTCTTTCAATAAATAGCACAGCATGAAAAAGCGGCTTCTCGTCCGGCAGCAATGGGTTAAAAAAAATAAGAGATGTGACAGTGGATAATCAAAGGCGGCGGATAGCTCTGTGAAGACAAATGTGTGCAGTTTGCTGGCAGCCGGTCAGGTTGCGGCAAATATCGGCTATATTTGGCGCTTGGCTATATGCCCGCTTCTCCAACCTTAGTCATGTAATCATGGTGTGACGCATTGACCGCACCTGCGAGGGGCTGAAGTGAAAGTGCTCTGTATATCCTGGTGATATTAGAGCAGCTGTCTTCAGATGGAACAAGGTGATCAAAGGGCTCCAGTTCAGGAGCCCTTTGATCACCTTGATCAATCTGTGTACAGCAATGAGTCTGTTTCTGACGTTAGTGAGAGTTTCACAATCTGCACTGACGCACGTTATACAACATAAGCGAGCAGCATGTTATTTCAGCGCACATATGAGGAGATCAAAAACACACGTACTGTACTGCACATTCACATTTTGGCTTCCTCGAGTGAGCTAGCTATGAGTGACGGCTGTATTTCTGCACATTTTTCGCGCTCTTGTGTAGTTTTATCGGACATGCAGTGATGCGTAGGACTCTTTTTTTGTGTGTATTTTGTAAGTCATCACTTGGAAGATGAAGGTGTGTGTTGTTTGTTTACCTACATGGCAAATTACTTTACTGTATGTCCAGTAATAACTGCAAAGACAGAAGCCTTTGACATATGCAGACGCCACATATCACTTTGTCTTTTTATCTAGCCTAACTCAGAATATCTCACTGTATCAGCTCTACTTTGCATTGAGACATCATTCGGCACCCTCTGGCAGCCATATTGGAGGTCAGCTCTTCGGTGTGCAGTAGCTGAAAACATTTTGATAGCGCACAACTTGCTGTCTCAGCAAGCGACAGGCATGATAGCGATGTGGCCGATTGGGTAGCGATAATTTCACTGATGCATCTGTTTGCTTTTGTGGTTGACTAATTCTCAGCTAACTATTACCATTGTGAAACCATCACTTCCTTGGCTGTATGAAGAGAATTGGTAACCATGTTACAAGATGGCGCCCCAGTCATTTCAATGAAATTTGCGCACTAGACGCATAAACCCAAGAAGTTATTTTGACGTACATTAATAGCTTAAATGTTGACAACTCAAAGTGGAATTTCAGTGATGGCCTGCTGAATGCAGTGTGCGCTAACACTCTGTATGCTAACAGTTTGCAGCATCAATTTGCAGCAGAAATCAATTTATTTGGCAGTAGCTGCATAGTTTCAGACTTTATTGATCCCACACTGGGGAAATTAAGTTGTTACAGGCAGCAAGTAGTACAAAAAGCAAAAACGGTCATACAAAATGGTCAAGATAAGAAAAATTTACAGGACTATGGAAGAGAAAATCAACTGTGTATATGTACATTATGCACAGGTTATAAAAATACTAAATGCCATAAAAATTCTACTGCCCATAAAAAATACTATTGCCAATATTCTTATGAGAAAATACGTGATCAATCGAATGAAATGACAGAATAGCAGTGGTACAAAAATTAAAATGTCTTTCACTTGTGGACTTCGTCTGCCTCTGCTGCTGAAGTCGGCCGGTCAGTTTTCATAATCGATACGATTGATTTTCTTCTAAAAAAAAAAAAAAACAAAACTGACAAAAGTGAATTTAGTGATCAAATAGCGTACAAAACTTGTAAGCTTCCTGTTCTTGGCCCGACTGGTTGTGACGCCTCCAGCGCTTTGCATTGTTGGACATCGTAAGCTTGACAGACTGGTCTGATTTTTGACGAATCAGTGCAGCATCCGGCTATTTTTGGTGTACTGCAGATTTCTTATTACATGCTACATTTTGGCCAAATCAGTGCGCTGCTAGTATAGTAGGCAGTTTTCAATGCAGCCAAAATCTGTTCCTGGGTGATGGATCACTGCCCACTAACATGGAAGTTAGCCTTAGTGCTAACAGTTGTAACTTACAATAGCTGCTTTGTTTTTTTTAGCTTACTGATTGCTTAGCATGCTAAACGTGTGTTGTGTGAAGGTTTCAGACAGAGCGCAAAGAAATTTTTTGTGCCGTCTGTGTTTGTTTGCCCCAAACACCTGACTGTGCAGACATTAGCTGGAAGCTAACGAGCAAACGCGTGTGTTTGTGTTCGGCTCAGCATTTGAATGTTCCCAAACGTCACTAGGAGCTCCAGTTCCTATTATTTTCCTCTTATTTCTGTATGTTTATGAAGTAGATTCATTAAGCCCTGGGATTCACACGAAATTCTGCCTAAATTTAACCACATTTTCGCTAAATTTCAAGCCGCCTGTTGACTGTGAGGGGACAGCAAAGGTATCCTACGTATAAAAAGAGAAGTGGAGATGCTTTGTACTAGATTTACTAGCTACTTTCTGACCTGCAAAAGCACAACCATCACTGGACTAGTTTCCACACAATGTCATAATCTAAAAATACTTTAACTGTGGATTTGCCACAGCGAACCTTCAGTGGGAGGGGTAGCACTGCATGAGAAGTAACGTTATCATCACACCTCTGAGATCTGGTTAAGAAAATCACCCTCTGCTCACTGATTTTGAGTCAACATTCATATTGTGAATCACAACCAGTCAGTTCACAATATTAATATTAAGAATGAACCATGTTTAGTAATAGTTAAGGCCCTGAATAAACCCCAAAACCGACATGAGCAGCCATGCAGACAGTGGCTGCACATGCCGGTCTGTACATACTGCACTGGTTTTCTTCATATATAGATGCAGATGTTAAGACGCCGCCCATGTTCTGCTCATGTCCAGAGCCTCGGGGACATGCAGATGACAAATTTGATGTCACTCAGATGCTTGTGGCTAAGATGATGTGGAGAGTATAATTTGGGCTCCCAGCTGCACAACAGAAGAAGTCACAAACGTGTCATTCTTGAGCGCAGATACAACAGGATTGTTCATTCAATCTGGACAGAAAGGGCTCAGAAGGGGCAGTGGTTGTGGCCTGTTGATGCCTTCCACATGAGGCAAACAGTAAAGACCATTCTTCAGCAAGCGTGTTGATTTGTTATCTCTCGAGAGCTGTCCATCCAGAAACACTCATCTTATTTGAATTTTAAATATAACCGCACCTGTACGTCTCATTTGACTTGTCTGCTATCAGATGCATTTTTCACAATACACTTTGACCTTGACTGCAGATTTGGTCAGCCGGACGCTCTTCTCGTGGTTTTTTGTTTCTGTAATATCTCTTTCACTCTCTTTTTCGCTCCCCGCTCTTTGTCCTCACTCTTTTCATTCAACACACTCTTCATAATGATCTATAAGTGGTATCAGTTTCCGTCGATTGTCAGAAAAAGGCTCACAAACACACACGTACACACTCACACCCACCTATGCCAGCCCTGTTCCGTCAAGGCTCCCCCCGTTTACGGTAAATGTGTGTTTTTGTCATCTGTGGGCCTGGATCAAGTGATGCAGTTAGTTTTGGTATCATGTCCGTGGCCGTGCGTCTCCACCACTGAGAGAGACCGAGAGCAATGCAGCGTGGGTAGGCGTGGGAGGGCTGCGACAGAGATGACTCAGCGCTCTGTTACCGGGTAGAGGAGCACCAGACGCTCTCCCACCCCCATACATTAAAAACTACAGTATCTGATGTAGCTGATCTGATGCTTCAGCTTTGGGTAAACACTTATCTGAACTGGTCATGAATAATATTTGCATTTCCCAGCAAGCATTTTCTGCTGGAGATGGATTAATAAACAGCAAAGAAACACATGGAAAACACTGTTGTGGTGGGGCTGATGTCAGAGGAGTCTAACCTGAATGAACAGTTTGCCGTTAGCTTTCGCCGTTAGCAACCAGCGTTAACACGCCTAGCCACTTCTAAAGCTAGCGTGTGCTACATTTAGCCATCCGCTGAAAATCAAACCAAAAACCTCAAAGCAGCACTGAGCAGATACTGTACTGGTCTGCAGGATCACAGCCTCTGAACGCGTGAGCCAGCCAAGAGGTGTCAGTGATTCAGCTGAGATCTAATAAATATTTAACTATCCCAACCGTCTCCCAGAAATCCTGTTTACATACAAACGTGTCTGTATGTGTATACACCAGCTAGCCACACCAGCCATGTTAATTAAGAACATGCTTCATTTAGCTTTTGATAAATTATCCAACGACAGCATTATTCAGCTTTTCTGTGGGTATGTTTAGGCACGGGCAAAAGATTGCAGTTTGGTTTAATAAAGTGAAAGTCAGTCTGCTTTTTCCTGACTAACCGCTGCTTTAAACCTGCTGTGAAACCTCAGATTGCTGTGCTTTTTCTCTTTAATTGGAGTGTAATTACCACCGCTGCACGCGGCGGAAGTGTCAGTCATGTCACCCTCGTGCTCGAGGCATTCATATGTGTACTTTACGCAAATAAGCCATCATCAAAACATTGCTATACAGCGCCAGCGGTGGCTTAAGTTTAATGGTGTCCCTGTTGAATGTGTGTGCACATACTGTAGATAAATGTGGAGATATTCAGATATCTTTAAGCTGATTTTTTAAAATATCTAACAGCAGAAAATATTATTTTATTATTATATTATTATTGTTATATATATAATTTTTATTTAAACCACTAAAATAATAGGAATCTGGCTCATGGAGGCTTGATGTAATTATAATTTTTGGCTGTGGGCCACATGGTTGATAAACTCCATGAGGACTCCTGGGAGTCCCCTGACATGACTTTGAATACCACCGTTAAAAAAAAAAAAAAAAAAAAACAGGTGGGGGAGTGTACCAGAAGTAAAGGACACCTGTATCTGTCCGGGCTTATATGAACTATTAACAGGCTGTTAAGGTTGATGCTGAAAGGTGGATTATATAGTACTACATAGTCCCAACAGTCCCTCAGTGGTCTTATTAAGCTAAAGTTTGCGTTTGAGTCGGCTGATATTCTACAAGCAGGAAATGCTAATCAGTGTAGCTTAAACTGCACTAATGGCAAATATTAAAGCTTCTTGTTGATTCAAGCTGACTGAACAGATGAATCAAATGAAAGTGATCAACCCTCAAATTCAGCAGCGCTCAGCAGAAACATGAAATGAACTAATTTTCCACCTCCAGATGGACGCAGCAGTGTTTACAACATGTAGAGATGCTTTTCTTTTTCCACTGGGCTGCCAGGAACGTACTTTTGTATTTGGAGGTTTGGGGATTGGGCAGATGAGAGCAGCGACTCAAGAAGTGAGAACTCGCTATGTGTCATCCAGAGGACTGAAGCAGAACCGAGAGATTAGAAAATGACTTAGCAGCACAACTCCCTCGAGGTTCACGAGCAATGATCAGCCCTGTTCCTTCAGGCTGAGGATAAACTGTACATTTTTACATTTTTATGACCATATTCCACCTGAAATAGAACAAATGAACGCGTACACAAATGACGGCTCACTTATTTGCTTTAAAATGAATTCGTCTTGTGGTGATATTCTCTTAATGCGCACTAAGGTAGACCAATATTGAAAAATTCTGTTTCCTCCCTTTAATCAAAAACACACTTACAGACCAATCTCACCACAAAATCCATTTAGTGGCTGTTCTGCAGTGTGAGAATACAGAAAACACACTCTTTAACTCCCTAACAGCTACTCAATGGACCTTGTGTAGAGATACTTTCATCAGCAGCTGTTTCCAAGGTCGAGAATGAGCTTTTTTTGCATTAAAACCAAACATATTTTTATTGGAAGAAATTGTAAATACAACCCTGATTCCACAGATGTTGGGCCGAAAACAGAATCATTTGCGAACAAACAAATGGTTTTATGCAGTTGAGCTCATGCGTTAAT
The DNA here is from genome assembly GCF_039877785.1 of Chaetodon trifascialis. Lineage (NCBI taxonomy): Eukaryota > Metazoa > Chordata > Actinopteri > Chaetodontiformes > Chaetodontidae > Chaetodon > Chaetodon trifascialis. Next base: position 21,579,855 of record NC_092068.1, read on the forward strand.
CTCCTTTATCCAATCATGTGTTCACCTCAACCTCACTCCATCCTCGCTTGTGAGCCACTGAGCCTTTCACACCCAATCATGATACTCTCACCTGTCACCAATGAACCTGTTTACCTGTGAAAAGGTCCAAACAGGTGTTTTTGGAGCCTTCCACATCTTTCCCAGTCTTTAGCTGCTCCTGTCCCAACATGTTTGAAACATGCATCAAATTCAGAATAAGCAGACATTTACAAAAAACAGTGAAGCTGATGAGGTGAAACATTAAACATACTGGCTTTTTGAATGTCATCACATTCTCCTTTAGTTATGTTTTACCGTGTCCTCACTTCGTTGGGGTCCTCTCTCCTACATTGACTTACACTCCTGTTGTAAATTAACTTCCAGTTGCCTCACTGTTGTAGAAAGTAGCGGTCCTCTGCTTCAGTGTGTGCTGCTTAAAGGACCAGTTTAAGGGTGTGAACACCTCTGAAAAGGCTCATAGCTGCAGTACAAACAGTCAGATTAAAGAGCAATTTAGACTCAAGGAGCCACCTGAAGCATATTTCTGTCCTGTCAGTGCTTTACGGTAAATGAACCCCGAAAACAAGCCACAATAAAAACGAAGGCGAAAACAGCAAAAGCCAGAACGTGCAGAGCGGGGCCTGAATTGCTTTTGTTTGCGTGTGTGTGTGTGTGTGAGCTTGGTACTGCTTTGAATCAAACTGGTTTTGGTTTGTCAGAGTGTGAAGACATTGTCCTGAAAAAGCCTCCTCGCTGTAGAAATTCATGAGTCAGTGAAGTTTCTCCACCAGGGGCTCCAGTCACATGCGGTGGTTGGAAATATGTTGTTTTTCTGCATTTTAATTCAATTTAAATCGAGTTAAGATAGAAAATAATGTCACATAATTGGAAATGAGCTCCTCTAATGATCTCAGATATAGAACAGAAAACAATAAAGTGTGTGTCTCTGTGTGTGTGTGTGTGTGTGTGTGTGTGTGTGTGTGTGTGTGTGTGTGTGTGTGTGTGTGTGTGTGTGTGTGTGTGTGTGTGTGTGTGTTCTCATGAGTCAGATGTCAGGTTCCAGATCAATAAATGTCAAAGCTGAATATCCTGTCAAGGTGAAAACAGTAGTAGGTCACTAGTCCGTGGGCGTGTGTGGGTGTGTGTGCTCTGTTGCACCTTTACTCATCACCAATTACGCTTCGAGATACAGTAAATGACTAAGAACGCCACAAACATCACTCGGCTCATTACTCAGGGGTTGTAAGAGAAGTCACAAATGACGAAGACGTTTTCAGGAGCTCATATTCTACAGTTAGCGTTCTCGTTTGTTCTCTCTAACTCGTTTGACTCCCTTAGAAAAATGACTAACCTCGTTCTTCCTCTGACTGCGCTGCGTGAAATAAGGAGGTTACTGAGTTCAACTCGCTGCGTATTGTTTGAAATATGTGCACCGAAAGTGTTCAGTTACTTGAAACAAGAGTCCACCTTTGAGGAGACTGTCAGCCTCTAGTGGCCTCTGTGATGCATTCACTGTCCCAGAGTTAAAAGCTGTTTGTTTTTTCAGTGCTGTCATTCATTTAGATGAACTTATTGATCGCGCACAGCAGCAGTACAAGAACAGATGCACGGTTTCATAACCTTAAAAAGAAACTGTATCTTGCGTGAGCATCTGCTGCTTGCAGATGAAGCACGGCAAAGATTAAAAGATTAAGGGCAGCAAACGCTAGAAGTGCAAGAATCAGCTGATTTATCTAATAGCAGATCAACAGGAAATTCATTGACAGCCATATTGATAACTGATGAATTGTTTTAGTCAAAATCAAGAGGTTTAAGTCGACTGCCTCAGTGTGTGCAGAAATCTAAATGTGAGAACAACAACAATACAATGACAAAGATAAAAAGATAATACGTACACAGTTACAAAACTACTGAAGAGTACAAGTACAGTGAGTCCAAGGGTGCAAGCACAGAAGCAGCAGATTGTATTTTATGGTCTCTATTTTAATGCATTTTTAAAGGAAAAATGCCAATTACACTCCAGTCAGACCCTTTTAAATGTGAGGATTCAAATGGAATATCTTTGGATTATTGGTAGAATAAAACAAGCAGTTTGAAAGCATCTCTTTGGTCCGTGGGAATTTTTACAGACTCAACTATTAATTGATCAACCAAGAAAAGAATCGGCACATTAAAAAATGATGAAAACAGCCCTTAATTTCAGTTAATGACAGCAAGAAATCTGCAATAAAAGATTTAAAAGCAGCAGCTGGGGATTTCTTGTGTCTGCAGATATGAGAGTTAGCAGTGTTTCAGGTTTCTGTCTCTTAATGGAAGATGGTACTGAAAAAGGTCACGTTTGCAGCGTGATTGCACATCAGCTGATTTGTCCTGAATTTGCAAACATAAGCTGAATTTGTAACAGAGTAAACACACTTTATTGGCAGCAGTTTATAGAATTAGGGTAGAGATCCGCAGAGCCGGTGTCATGCAAGGTATTTTCCTTGGTGGAACAAAAACATAGTGTTGCTAATAAGTCATTTTGATGTTTCTTGTAAATCCCTTGAGAAAATTGAATTTTCCGCAGAGATTCTTGGTACCGAACAGCCGAAATAATAGCTTAACAGCCTGAAAGCCTCGCCATCCTCTGCCTCTCAATTCTAACCACACAGTTTCACCCTCATGTCAGATCGCCGGGTCTAAACGTGAGGTGACTCTTAGCGCCTCTTTCCATCCTTCTTCTTAATCTTCAAAACAAACAGAGCGATGCGAGGGGAGGCATGCAGAGAAACCAGCTGGGCTTAAGGGAAAGTACAGTAAGTCTCGTTCTGGGAATCATTAGCAGGTGTCAGTCATCTCCACCGTGGAATCATTTGGTTATGAAAACTGTACAGAAGGAACCGGCTCTGACAAAAACACATTGAAGTGTGACATGTTTCTGATTTCTTCTGAGTTTGGCTCAGAGGGTCGAGGATGTTCAGCCTGTCTGCATTAAGACGGCTGAATTTAAAAACGCACCTGCACATAAAACCAGTGTTTCTCCTCTCAGCTTTAACAAAATGACCCCCAGAGTGAACAGTGGTGGAGGGAGCGCTCAGTGCCGAGACAACCGTGCACAAATACTCCACCAGAAGTGAAAGATCTGCATTGGAAATCCGACTTAAATATAAGTATTATCAACAAAATGTACTTAATGTATCGAGAGTAGAAGTATTTGTTCTGCAGAGAAATGTCCCTTTGATGCATCAGTGTGTACAGTAAGCAGCATTTTACTGTCGTAGCTGCTCGAGGTGAAGCTGCTTTTAATTAACTTTATGTACAGTTATGAAAGTTCAGTACTGTGGTTCCTAACGTGTGGGTCGGGCCCTCCAGAGGGGCCACAAGGTAAAGCTGAGGGGTCATGAGATGATTAATGGGACAGGAAATAAAAAAAAAAGCAATGTTTTCATTCTTTTGGACTTTTCTTTAATCGAATGTTAGATAATCTGTCCTCTTTGTCCTCAAACAGTTGTTTAAACAGAACCAGCTGAGAGGTTTAGAGGGTAAGCGTCTCACAGACCTCTGAAACGTGATAAGTGGCTCCAACTAGACGCCGCTTTTTGGTGAGGGACCACAAGACAGAATGCTTCAGAGCCACTGATACTGCGAATGTGGTGCAGTAAGGTACAAAATTTCCCTTTGAAACATGGTGGAGGAGAAGTTTCAGGAAGCTGAGAATGGAAATATGCAACTATAGTACAAGTACTCTGTTAATATAGACACAAAAATACTGTGCATCCATCTGATTGGATAACAGATGTCAATCAAGTGAAGGTAGCTTTAAGGGAAACAAGTAGAAATGAATGTTTTTCTTTTTAAATTGTTTGTAGTTTTTGCCTCATTATGCTGTAATGACCTACTTACTCTTTACTTTACTTCACTTTAATGACCAGAGTTGGTTAAAAACAGTCACAAAGCCAGCACACGTTACGACATAATTATCACAACACAGCGTTGACACCTGTTAACATTACTGAATAAACTACCAAATGTTTTTTCATTAAAGATTATTATTGTGCCCCAAAGTTCCCAAAGATCCCCTCTCCTCACTTATTTATCTGCCACTTTAGAGGCAGCAGTGAGGCCCCTTCAAAGTCTGTGAAATAGTACTAAAAGAAGAAAAAACTCCTTTATGAGTACATATGGAAAAGTACAGTATTAGAGAGAGAGAAGCAATGCATGCTGGGAGCTCCTCCAGCCCACCTGAGCCGGGTAAACAGGTGAGAAAATGCGTGGACGGATGTGTGAGTGTGTGGAGCAGAAACCGCATTTAAACTAAGAGCAGGTGAGGTGTTTCTACCGGAGTGAAGTGAGCTGCTTTCTGAAAACAGTGGCAGACTTTGAGGGTGTTTCCACTTCATCGCGTCAGTAGCTCACACCTGGAGTGTTTACCTGAGTGGGAGCACAAGTCCTTTTATGAGTGTGAGAAACTGAAAGCAGGCGAGGTGACTGGCAGTAACATGAGGTCATGATACTGGGTAAATGTCACCGTTGAGTAAAGACAGAGGGGACAGCGGCAGACGTGTAGTTCAGTATTTTCTCCACTAGAGGGCGACTCCTCCCCACAGGAACCAGCCTGTTCACTCCAGCTGGATTTTTCTCAGCTAAATCCTCCAACGTACCTGCGTCTGAAACACCTCTTCTGTTAACTTTAAACATTATTTTCGACGCTTTTCTGCTAAATTTCGATCTGACACGAACACAAAGCACAAGCAGCCACTGTTTTACATTATCAAACACAGTCTGTGTCACAGGAGGAATATTATATTTCAGTCTAATGGTTCACACAGCGGCTGTCGGCCATAAATAACACTTTTCATTACAATAATCAGGATAATATACCAGTAATATTACTTTAGGTTGTGATAGTGCAGCTGTGGCGCTTAGTCCCGAGGTTAAACTTATTTTATTCTGCTTTATGGTCCGTGTGTTCCCTCAGATGAACTCTCAAAGCATCACTAACATTCCTACACACTGAATGAAGCTGCTGTTCTGATACACACGTTATGATCTGTTTAATGTCACAGATTAAAAGCCGCATTAAATGCAAGACGTGCTCTTTGGAAACTCTGCTTTTGCTGTGAAATCACTCGCGCCAGCCCTCCTCTTGTCGATCACGTCCATTAGAAACTGCGGCGCTTTTGTCACTTTCTCGCTTTTCTGAGCAGAATTTGAAAACAGCTACAAGTTAAATGTGGTTTTTGCCAAAACGAAAAAAAAAAAAAAAAATCCTAAAAGTTTTCCCTAAAGTGCTCATGGAGGGATTTGACCTGCATGTTACAGACCTGAGAAATACATCACTACCAATAACTGAAATAAAATGTATTTCTGTGTATTTTGCGCATGATTTGACGCAGTCTGACGCACAGTGCGGTGTGGATGCGCTGGACAGAGAAATGCTTTGTTTCTTCAGGTGATTTTTACCTGCAGCAAACACGTATGAGCCGAGAAGACCTCAAATTTAAAGGCTGCGATAGACGCACGGCTTCCGTAGAGGTGTCCGAGCACGCCGCCACTTCGGGAGATCATCAAAAATCAGAAGCAGAAAATAAAACTTTTCTTTATATTTAATTGCAGCGTAAAGTTTCTATTTTTAATTTTTGTCTGCTGCTGGAAATCAATTTAAATCGACTGCAGCTGCAGGAAAAGACTCAAGATTAGGCGAGAAATAATACTTGTTATTGGACAGGGTGGTGATTAATTAGGCTACAATGACTGAGACTGTGTGTGTGTGTGTGTGTGTGTGTGTGTGTGTGTGTTAATGTGCGCGCGCGCGCGTGTGTTAAAGTGTGTGTTAATGTATGCGTGTGTTAATGGTGACAGATCACACTGTCGCCTGTTGACGCGCAGACGCGACGGCCTGCAAACCCACAGCCTCACAGCTTTCACACGCAAAACAGCTGAAAACAAAAGAAAAACTAAGAAAAAGTTATGAAATTTTTTTTTCTACCTTTTTCCACTACTGAAATCCACTTTATTTCTTCCGCGGGTCGACGCTTCATGCGGGATTTTGCGCGCCGTCTGTCCGCTTTCAACGCACTTTTTTTTTTAATTTATTTTTTTATTTTGCGGTTTTTCATGCATTAATTAATCTTGTCATCAATCTGCAGCCGCTTTGCTTTATTATTTAATATATCTTCAAATATGAGCATATTATTAACCGAGGAATATGAAGAATTAAAGTCGGCAGAAGTTCGTTTTATTCATCTATTAAATTATACGAGCGATTAATCAGATAATAAAGACCTAATTAAAACAGCAAAGAATTATTTTTCAAAGCTGAAAGCGATGTAGTTCTTGGGGAGAAAAAAAAAAGATTTGATTAAAAGAAAAAAATCGAACAACAACATGTGAACTTCCTGTGCTCTGCATGGAAATCTGTGTGTTTATTAGTGTGTAAACACAAAAACAACAAGAAGACAGCGCTGAAATGTCACAGCCTGATAAGCTTCCTGTGTGATGAGACGGCAGACATTTGACATTTTAGCTTTGTTGTCTCCCTCTCACACTTTGTCAGAGAGAGCAGGAATCCACGATGAAGGTGTGTTTTTAAAAAAAGATGCGCAAAGGCATGGGGATGGACGTTTGGACACGCGTTTAATTAATTTTAGGACGTGAAGTGCGTGTTTTCTTTTAGAAATGGCCGAATGATTAAAGCTGTCAGTGCAGAGGTTAAAGTAGCAGCGCTCTTATTTAAGTAAGTGATCAATAATCAATGTTTGATTGTGGAATTATCAGCTAAATTCAGTCACATTCGCCCTTCTGCCAGCCACGCGCTGTGCAGAACAGGCCTAAAATAATTAAAGAAGACAATAACTGAATCCCTCTTCTTCAGGATCTGAGTCATCCTTCTCCACGGCGACGCACAAATACGGCAGTAAAATCCCAAAACAGGTTTAAACAAGCTCAAACAGGCGGCGAGCTGTGAAATCAGCTTCGGCGTTTGAATTTCATTTTCTTTGAACTTTGAATATATAAAGTTTCACATCTTTATTCTCATGTGAGTCACCTGCGGTTGTGAGGGAGATAATGTTCACCCCGCTGCTGTGTCTCGCTTTAAGTCAGCGCATGGTGGATATTAGAAGAGAGGCGCTGGAGGTCGGCTGCGTCAGGACGGCGCACGGCCGCTGAGGAGGCTGCTGGAAAATAAACGGTGCTGCTGCTTTTACCTCACTTTTCCCTCATAAAAGATTTAAAGATCCTAAATCTTTGTGCTTATAAAACGATACACATATTATGCATTTACAGTGCAAAGATTATTGTTTATCTCCCTTCATGAAAATCAATTGAAATCGTAATTAAAGCAGTTAAAAAACACGTAATATTTCAGTCTGTGGCGAAACAAATTCTTGCAGATTTTGACTGCACGTGTGGAATTTTAACATCAGTAAATCATAAACTCTTAATTGCATGATCACTGTGTAAAGCTGCACTCAGTTGCCAGTTTATTAGGTACACCTAGCTGCCTGATAAAACCGTGATTAGGAAAAAAACACAACTCAATCATAAATAAAACATACATGAAAACAAACATTTAACATACACTCAATTGAAAACAGCACAAAGACGACACATTTAATGTTTTACCTCATCAACTTTATTGATTTTTTTTTGTAAATATTTTCTTATTATTATGGGACAGGAGCAGCTAGAGACTGGGAGAGATGCAGAACGCTCCAGAAACACCTGTTTGGATCGTTCCACAGGTAAACAGATTCATTGTTAACAGGTGAGAGTGTCATGATTGGGTATGAAAGGGGCATCCTGGGAAGGCTCAGCCGTTCACAAGCGAGGATGGAGCGAGGTGCACCGCTTTGTGAACACATGATTTTATAAAGGAGATTATTAATTGGGCTTAATTCTGTTTTTCTTTGTTTCACACAACTTTTCTGGGATCAGGATTGTACAATGGCCCTGCAGTCAATCCCTCATGGAGGCTATAACACAGTCTGTGGTGCTGTTTTTGTATTGCATTATGCAGGGAGGTGCTTCTGTTTTTCAGCCTCAGTCATGTAAACGGGTTGGACAAAATAATATAAACATCTGTCAGTATAACGCTGCACAGTTCAGCAGCAGCACAAACTGTGGCCTCCAGCACGATCGTACGGTCGAATCAACAGTTTCAGTAAGAGCTGAGCATTGTAAGCTGCGTGAAGGGAGGATTTAATGCAGGACCGTTGTCTTGGAGGGCATTAGTCATTGTCAACTGGGTTAAAGCCACAGGGCACACAGCATTAGATCATGTATTTAGGGTGTTAGCGACTCTTATTTTCTGCTCCTTTCAGGGGAGGGAGGAGACATCTTCAGCAGGGTTTCGTCTTCCAGGAAACACTTAATTTTCTTCTATTCTGATGAAGTTTCTTGCACCAATTCTGCATCAGCCTGCGGTGGAAATGTTTTTATTGATGTAAAGTAAAAGCCACAACTCAGCCTCCAGGTGACACTTCAGGATATAACGGCATAGTTCAACGCTCCTGCACATCAGCTTTGCTCGTTTAATGTCACAGCTGCCGAGTCAACACACACGAAGGCATAATTTACTCCTCCTCCGTCCTCTTTTGTCTCGTCCGTTTGGGGAAGTAACCTCCTTAAACGTGCATGTGGCACCTGTTCACCTCCCTGATTAATCAGTTCATTTTAAGTGATGAACATTTTATTTAACGCCTGGACTTTTATCAGCTCACGTTTCTGCACAAGTTCAAAACTTCCTGCGTGTTTATTTTGGAAAGATTTTTAGGAATCACGTTGATGTTGTATGTGCTCTACAGTGAATATTGAGGGGGACGTGTCCTCTATGCCCCCCCCCCCCACTGAAATCTACACCTGTGGGTGGTTGTGAGGCCTCAGTAAGTCGTTACTTAGAAAAACTTTAACCTGCATTCAAAATAATCTAGTATCATCATTTGTGTGTAATATTTGGTCATAGAAATCAAAGCTTGGTGTGAGAGCTCTGAACATCATCCAAGTACAACAACAGCAATATCTGTTTGTTTTGTTTTTTTTAATCCTGAAGCAACTGTTAATGAATGTGTTGGTGGTGCTGAGTGGAATAATTTCACTTGTTCCACTTCACACTCGTCTGATTTCAGAGAAACATGTAGTGAAACTGTAGCATAAATGCGATACTTTCATTCAAACCGTGATCATCTTATCGGGGGATAAAGTGACACCTGCTTCTACACGAGGCACCGTGGGCATCAAAGCAACGCCTGTTATATTGTTGTGGTTACGCGTCGTCTTAATGACGATTCAGATGTTGATTCTTCGCTTTCAGACACATGATGTCCAACGCTCACTTTAACACTGACTGTGTTTCCTTACTTAGCCTTTAGCATTGGTGATGGAGCGTAGTCCACAGACATTATAACTTCAGCTCTAATCCAGAGGCTGCAAGGTTGAATTGTAGCTTTACAGCTTGTTCGAAGGCGTTTGCATCCATATTGAATGAACGGCGTGGGACTCGTAGCCCTTTGTAGCTCAAGGGCTACAGTATTTGTTAATGGGTTTAAAAAAAGGGCTGCAGTTTAAACACGCTCGCATGCGAATACAAACAGCCTGAAATTAAAGTTGAATGTCAGCACTTTGACCTTGGTTCATTTGAGATCGAGCGTGCGTGCCGTGCACACTGCTTTATTCTCACTGCTGTTGTTCCTTTTGTAGTTTTTGGGTTTAGAAATTGAAACTCCAGCAGCTGTTTCACTAGGCTCCTCTGGTCTCGATAAGCAAATAAAAGTCCCTTTTTACTCCGCAGATCAAAAACTCAATGTCTGATTGAACTGTCGGTGAAAAAAGTCATGACTCATAATTTGTTTTCTGTTGTATAATGCAGTATTTCTGCTGTGCGATATTTTCTCTGAAAACCGTATTTTGAGCTTCGTGTTGAAGAGAGCAGCTCTGACTGAACTCCTGCTCGTCACTATCTGAGCCCGGGTTCTCTGCAGTCATCGAACAACATGTTTGGACACTTAAAACAAATTTAAACAAGCTGCCGTCATGCTCCTGCCTCTGAACGCATCTGTTCACTCTGATGATGCAGCAAACAGAAGGCAGAGAAGTACAAACCTACAGATTAGGCAGCTTTTTCTTTTTTTGTTGTTCACTATTTCAAAACTCTTCATGCATTCAGTGATCACATCTGTCAAAATTCAACTGTTTTCTCACTCAAACTCAACTCCCACCAAACCTCTGTGTCTTTATGCTCCATACTCTGTTTGCATCCTATTGTTAAAAACTGTTCAATTTACATTCAAAAACACAAAGCTGCTGTAAATTTGCCACATTCTGCTCAACTTTAGGACACTGAGCTTCTATTTCTGGTCCTTGACGACCTCTGTGAAAGACTTGTACCGGGCGAGGAAAGAGGACAAGTGAGACAGAAACCAGATCGTTTTGTTATTGTACGGGACGACGTGGCGTTTCGCCGTCTCTTGCAGTCACAGAGTGGCTCGCAGCTCATCCCGGGAGGGTGTCACTTTTCCTTCACAGAGGAAGTCCTTCCCTCACGGAGGGTTGCGACACAACGGATGTGTGCACATATGGACGAATCAGGCCTGTGAAAAGATGATTCCCCAGGTGGATTACAGGAGAGGACACAAGGTGTGATGTGGATGAGAAACTGTGCCTGAACACAGAAGACGAGGCTGAGGCTGTAGTGTTTCTGTAGCTGTCCTGCACAAACGTGTAGTTTTGTATTGAATGAGCTTCATTTTGCTTAAAAGCAGCTCAATTCATGTCTGTGACACCTAATGGAAAGTAGTAGAATCCATGCAATATCTGGGTTTATGATGAATAAAGACACCTCAAAGACAGTAGTGACACATGCTGAAGAGCTGCCTGCTGTCTCTTCAGGCTGTTGTGTAATGAGTGACAAAGTGTGACTGTTGGCAGACACATGCTGTCGGTGCTGTGGCACAAGTTAAACCCGTGATGTGCATGAAATGTTGCATTAGCCCGTTTTGGACGTGAGATCAACTGCGCGTCGGTAAAGAGAAACTGTGTGAAGGGTTTTGAAACAGCCATGTCAATATTGAGAAACGTGTGTGACAAACTGTAGGAAAAAAAAACAACATTATGTCAACTCTGCAAGACTGAGCGTGAGGAAATGTGCATGAAATGATGCCGAGAGCATCAATAACACTCGACGAGTAAAAGCTTCGCGTTTAGCGTTTCAATATGAGCATCGTGCAGCTTCAAAGATGTGCAGGAAGAAAGCAGAATGAAATGCTGTCATTCAGTGGGAGGACTGGACTCGAACAATCTGCCCGTTGTGCATGCTGACACACTTTCATACGGCGGCTTATGAAAGGCCTCCGTGCGAGATGACGTTCAATCAATAACAGCATTAGAAGCACGTCACCGTCCCGCTGTTTACATCTGACGGAGATGTGGTTGTCCTAGAATAACTCTGCCGCTCAGCACGGCTGAGGCTCAGAGGCCTTGTTTTCCAGCGGAGGTCTAATTTAAAGCAGAGTGTGATTAAATTTAAGCTCGGATCATGTCAGAGGAGGAGTTTTCAGCGTGGACCGAAACCTGATGTTTGTGTCAACTCGCTGCTGTTGTGAAGCTTCATAAGGAAATCAGGGAGGGATCCTGCCGTGAAGCATGCCGGCTATGGAAATGAGAGATTGTTATCATTAAGTCACGCTGTCCCACTTGCTGCTCACGCACACACACACACACACACACACACACACACACACACACACACACACACACACACACACACACACGCCTGCTAACGCCCTCATCCGTGTGACGCAGGTAAACAGACACCCACATACTCGCTTCATCTCAGCACACACTTCTATGTACATCTTCTGATCACATTCAGTCGCATCACCTTGACAGGTGTAAATCTGCTGCGTGGCTTTGTTTTTCGGTTTTTGCCCCTCGCTGTGATTTCTTTTTTTTTTTTTGTATGACTTTTTGTCACTTTCCCCTCCTGTGTCATAAAGTTTGCCTGGAAGGAAAAGCGTTCAGACATTAAAATGCAAATTAAAACGTTTAAAAAGAGACATTTTGGAGACAATAATATGAATTAAATGCACTACATGTATTAATACTGCTGTTATTAGTATTACTGTCTCTGATCACTGCTCTACTATGACTGGTGTAGATTTCCTACCACCATTACTATCATCACAAGTAATATTTCATTCAAGATAAGTACAACTACTATTGTGGCTACTACACATGCTGCTCTTACTGATACCATTACTGCTACTGTTGCTACTTCTGTTATGAATGTTGAAACTACTGTAATGATTTAAATAACTTTTATTTTTTACCATCGCTCATTTTTCAACTACTGCTATGACTGATAGTACTGATAGTATTAGTGCTCGTAACATTAACAAAAGTACAAATACTACTACAGCATCTACTACAGTAACTACTGCATTAAAAATACTGCCATCGTTTCTACTTCTATTACAGTTTCTAAAAAGAATATTACGATTACTACTACTACAGCATCTGATCCTACAATCTGTGCACTGTTACCACTGTTGCAATATTAATATGATTTCCATTTGCACAATTACTGCTATTACAGCAGCTACTAGAACAATTACTCCATTTATTATCACCATGAATACAAGTACTAATTTAAAGCCTTGTGTTTCCAGATGAATGAATGACAGATGAATACATGTTACAGTACATGTTTACATACAAGGTGTTTTACTGTTTTTGATGATGATGTACTACATTATGTTTTTCACATGTGCCGACAGTTTGCCGTCTTCTTGGCGCCTCTGGACGTTATGCACAGCTCAGCAGTGTTTTGCGTGCTTGCCTCCTTTGGGTGTTGTTGCAGTAATCTGCTGTAGCTCTGCAGAGGAGGACAGAATTGTCTGCAGTAGCTCAAACAGCTCATCATGGCTGCTGCTCCTTCGCTTATATGGAGAGCTGAGTCTGATTCAGCAGAGAAGATGCAGAGATGCACGCAGTTCTGTTTCAGATTTTATTTTGTTGCCAATAAAACTGGTGACAAAGAAAGGCTGGACTCAGCCAGCTGTTTGATGAAGGGCTCAGGGAGGCCGCGCCAGCTTGACCCCGGTGTGTGATGGTCATGCCCCGACCACAATTACTGGTTTAGGTGGTCACCAGTTCCGGATAATACAGTATTCTGAGCATGTTCGTCGTGTGTGGTCAACCAGCATTTACCTCATTCACCATGTAACTCGCATCACTCAGTTCCTGACCAACAGGCGCCCAGCTGCACATCCGCTTCGTTTCCAGGACTGAGGTCAGGACCTCAGTGTGTTTAACAGGCTGATTTCTGTGTTTTCAAACCCAACATGTTTATGACACATGAGACATAATAATAAAAAAATGAATAAAGCGTTTTTATTTCCAGAAGCATGAAGGAGGCTTTGAACCAGTGACCTTCGTCACTGTAACTCTTTATTTTACGGTCTTGTAATTTCCCAATAATTTCCAAAAGCACTGGAAAAAACGATGTAATTTGGTACCAATTACAGGGAAATTATAGACAAAGATCTGACAGAAATTTGAGTTCGTTTAGTTGTTGATTTTAAGAGATAACTCAGTCAATAAAGTATGAAAAAATTCAACATAATTTAGCGCTCTCGTGTTGGTTCCCATGAGAAATGAGCTCAGATCATTGACACAGCAGCAGCAGCTAACTTTAGGCTGTGTGTTTCCAGCAGCTGTATGCATGAAGGAGGATTTGTACAGCTGCAGCTGCATACTGTACAGTGGCACGAGCAGCAGTGTGACTTCTTTACCGATCACTATAGTAAATGGAGTGAAATATTAACCACCTGGCTCGCCTTCTCTGCGAGAAATGTCACTTTCCTCTCTGCAGTTTGGTGCATTTCCTGATGTTCCACGAGTTGTGAGCATGGCATTTAGAGCAGATGAGCATGACCTTTGAACGTTAACATTAAGAGAAAAGCTAATTTGAATCTTGCACACAGCTGTAAATAGCAGGTACATCTCCCTGTTACTGCCAGAGTCTAAAAATATGCAGTTTTGCAAAAAGGAGTGTGTGACTCCCACTTAAGAGAAAAACAGACGGTGAGTGTGTAATGAGGCGAACTCTGCAGAAGGCGTGTGCTTTGTTGACTTCACCGTGTGATAACAACTGATGCCATCTTCGAGCTCTCAGCTGAACATGTAACAGAGGGATGACTGAAGCCATTTGCTTTGGCCTCCACTCTTGATATATTTTAGCTAAAAGTGAATATTGTGCATGATGTGCAGATGTAGAAAATTTGTTGGCAGGTAAAGGAGACGGCTGCTGCTGTCTGCTGTTTTCTATTAGATCATGTTTATTGACTTGGGAGCAACTCAGACATGTTTACAAGACAAGATGTGAACTAAAGGTATCACAATCAGCAAGGAAATGATCAGTTCCCAAACAAACTGCTCATAAATAAATGTCTGTCTAGCTCTGTGGAGATTATTCAGTTGACTTTATTTTCATTAGTTAATTAACTGTTGCATTTATTAATCGATTGTTTGGTCTATGAAATGCATGGAAATATTGCGAAATGTCCAAAGTGATGCCTTTAAATTGCTAGTTTTTTTGGACAACAGTCTAAAATCCAAATATATTCAATTTAACATCAAAGGAGACAAAGAAAACCGTCAAATATTCACATTTTGAACCAGAAAAGAAGCTTAAAGCAGTGAATTTTGCTCAAATTACATTAATGATTAATTGGCTTTGAATGTAGTTTCCTGTGGACAGATTGATGTATGAAATGTTTCAGCTCTTTGAAATATTGTTGTCAATACAGGAGAAACCTCCGCATGGCAACTACACCACTGAAAATGAAAGCAGAAAACATGAAGTGTTGTGAGTTCAGGTGAGAGGAGTGTGTGTGGGCTTTATTTGTGTGGCTCTGCAGATGGCACACACACCAAACGTTAAATGTCAGCATGCAGCAATACGGTTGCCTCCTGTCAAACTCATCTCCTTGAATAGTGAAGCCACAAACCTTTTCTCAGTTTTGTTTTTCAGAAGTTGACAAGAAAAAAAAAGCTGTTGTTTCACCTCGAAGCTGACTAAATATGGTATGATTTGAGGCGAGATATTCGTATTCCTGGAACACGCACAGTATCCCGGCCACTCATCACCTGTTTGTTTATCCGAAGCCGTCGGTTTCTGATGGATTCCCCCGTCGCCGGCCGTGTCTCACACCGCGCTGTGCGAGGAAACGATCTGCCACTTTGAGGTGGAGAGATCATGTGCTGAGCGATCACAGGCGACCTGTTTACCGCCTGCCTCTTATCTGATCCTCCTCTCGCTCATCTGTGTCATTATCAAAGCAGAAATCTGACATGAACTGGACTTTCCCCGCTGCGTTTCTCTCATATTCATCAATTCTGACCAAAATCTCTCAGCTGCAGACTCGCGTCTTACCTACAGCTCCAGCCAGCTCCACAACAAGGCCCCAAAACAGCATCTTGATAATGTGTTTCCAGTATTTTACTTTTTTTTTTCTTGCAGAAAAACAGGTCTTTGGACTGGAGCCAGACAGATAAATTGCCTTGGCTGATATATTGGTCGATGTAAAGAAATGCCAAATATACTGTAACTCTACTCACTCTCTATGGTCAGATAAATACCAGTATCAGAAATGATCCTTTAAGGTGGTCACACCGGATTTTGTCTGGCAAAACATGCTCACATGGTACGGCCGAAAGCTGGAGGGCTAATGTTGTGAGCAGCAGCAGTACACAAAGTTGTAAATTCTACAGTGTTTTATCGAATTTCATTTTATATTCATTACCATCTATTCATTCCTCTGTGCGTCCCTCACCCTCTGCTGCCTTTATTATTTTGCTGCGTAGTCGTAAAAACAACTGATCCTGCTCCGATAAGGTCAATTCTGGATGTGGAAGAGCCTCATGACTCAGTAACATGGGGTCAAGTCAAATGGATTAGCAGCACACTCCAGCAGCCAACAGACACACTGAAAACTGAAAATGAATTGAAGTTTATGTCGCAGCGAGAACTCCGTCCTCAGGTGTGTAACTGAGTGTTTGGTGAAGGCCTCCTCTCTCCTGCAACTAATTGTCCCCAAGCTGACGCTCTAAATAACAACACTGTTTCTGGAGATTTGCCTCACTGATAGAGATGAGGTGGACAAAGTAATAGAAACACCAGAGTTCTGCACAGTCCTGAACTAATGCCTCCAAAATGACCACAAAGCTTGCAGGGATGCAGGGAGGATTTATTGATTTGTATTAAACTTTATTCGTTTCAGCCAGGTGTATCCAGATGAAGGAAGCGTTAGCTAGAAAGCTAATGTGGACTGTTGTTCAAAGTGGCTTTTGAGTTGTGTCTTGCTGTCGTAGCCTTTCTCATAGACAATCAGATTTGATTTTATGACTTAGAAAGCAGATCTGTATGCTGTAGCACAACAAGAAAACCATGCGGTTCAATTCAGTTGGACCTGCCATCTTGATTTATTGTTGCCCTGCTTTAAATTGCAGAGAAAGCTGCCAGCTGGCAAATGCAAAGCAAAGCAGAGCTGAAGCAGTGACTAAGATGGCATCTACAATCCGAGAAAAGTTTGACTTTAGATCATTTTTATTACGTTTACGGTCATGAGTCACCCCTGCGTCGGAAAAGATACGCTGAGGGTTGCGACCTGGCAGGAAAGATGTGGCCTCCGCAGTGAAGCAGTGTTTTATCTTCGTAAGCTCACTTGTTTAAAAATGTGCGCTCAGATAATTGGCCTATTGTCGATGTCTGAAAACTCGCCACAAAGCCACCGCTGTTTGGGTTTTCATGTTTTCATTTCAAGTGAAGGATGGATTGAGAAAAGTCTGCGGCCTTCGAGGCTCAATAAAACTCTTTCAGGAACCCACTGCTTAAACTCGAACCTGCTCGGTGGTCAACAGCTCGGTCACAATCGATCATTATGGTGGAAAAAGCTGGTTCGGGATAATTATACTTTCAAGTAAAGGAGTCTGACATCATGTAAACAGACATCGGTCTGAATTAGCTCATTGACCCTGAAGCATCAGTGAAGAACACTTTGTGAAGTTGTCTGAGGCACAGTGAGGCGATGGAGGAGGTGAAAGAGAAAGTTTTTATCGTGAAGAAAAGAAAATCAAATCCAAAACCCTCATCAGCATTTAACGTCATCCGCTTTCGCCCCGATCATGATTGCACGCTGCAGAATTACATGTGTAAACAACAAGTTTACATGTATAATTGCTGGTCAGAGAATGATAAAAGAGCGTGGTGAAACGACTCCGAGCTGCGTTTCACAGTAGGTGAGGAGGACTTCCTGCTGCCAGGAAAAATGACTCCTCATGAGTCGACAAATCTGCGCTTTACCAACCTGTTTTCAACATGCTTTGACTCCCTGAGAGCCGTCAAAGCTCCACCAAGCCTCACAGGCGTCAGTCGCACCCGAGAAAACATTCAGTGATTCATATTCTTTCCCTAAATTTCCCTAAATTTCCCTCAACATCTGACGTAATAGTGGTTGTTCCCCAGGAGCTGCAAATATTGGACATATTGGACTTTAATTGGAAATTCATCAGTTACCACAACAAAAGAAAGCCGGCGCAAAGTCAAACATTTCTGTCATTCAGTGTTGCTGTTGTGACTGCTGAGCGGCTGAACTGGGTTACATGGTGACTTGCAGATATTTCATAACGGTTAGTTAAGCTCGGAGTTACCAAATCGCTTGGGCGTACCCTGAGTTCATCACGTGGGAAAACACATAACGCTTCTTTGAAAATATCACAAAATTATGCAATTGGTGTGACAGTGAATGTTGCCATTGTGAGGGAAAAAATTATAAAATGGTGCCTTAAATTCAGTCCTTTAATCTCACATCTGTGTCTCTTTCACACTTTTCATCACTTTGTGTCCAGGTGTGTGCTAGAAGTGCTCAGGTGTCGCTTTACAGTGGCTTTGCTGCTGAGACACGTGCTGTTAAAGTCAGGTAACACACACACAGCGCCGGCACATTTTTGACTAAAATTGACTAAAATTCTGTTTTCTATCACCCTGAAAGCAGCACGAGTATCGGCTCCGGTGCACAACAGACTTTTCCGATATCTGCGAATGTTTGAGAACAGTTGTCTCACTTCAGGTTCGATGCTGGGCGGCGTTACCCAACCTCGTTGTCACGTGTATCACCGCTGCAGCGACAGGAGACGCTCGGTTTTAAAACCTTTATTTACTCTGGGTTTGTTGTCAGCTTTTTGTTTGCTCTCAGACGGAGTTGCCATTAAGGCGTACCACATAGGAAAATATAATATCAGATTATTTTGGGTGCTTGCATCGCAGCTGCATCTCTCACCTCACCACCGTTGCGCTCCAGCCACAGTAAAGAGCATTCTTTGCCACAGCTGTATGTGTAATGACCGTAATTATTTGCAATTTGTGGGAAAACTGCAGAGCAGGTGAAATATAGCGAATTGAAATGTGAGTGATCTTACTGAGGTGTGTGTAACATGGCACCTGAAGCTCTGAATTTGTCGTACTTCAGGTTAATAACAGTGACTCGTCAGCAGCATAAGACAGAAAAGGACACACATGAAAAGCCCTTATCGAGTTATTTAAAATCAGATAAAGAGAAAGTTTTTTATGGCAAGCATTTCTTTGTAAGCTTTTTAAAAATGAGTAATTGCTGTTTTAGCAACAGTGAGTGTGTGTCTTTTGTTTGTGTGTGTATGTGTATGTGTATGTGTATGTGTATGTGTATGTGTATGTGTGTGCGTGCGTGTGTGTGTGAGACCTCTCCCACTTGTGGTTGTCTTGTCTCCCAGACCGTAGGAGGCCTGCACTGTCTCGCATCGGGACGGCGAGATGTCTGCGTGCCACCAACACGCACACACCGCTCTGTGATGAGCGGGCTGATAAACAGACACACATGTTTGTTGGCGGGGGGGAGAAAAAAGAGCAAAGCTTTAAGGACACATCGTGAGCCGAACAGTCAGTTTTTTCCTCCCACTTCATCAGATAACATCAACTTTTTACTGTTCGACGATGCGCCAAAGAGTAAATACAGTAGGGCTGAATAATAATAAACTTTATTTATATTGCAGCTTTCATGCAGGAGTTGCAGCTCAAATTGCTTCACAAGAAAGGAATCACGTGCACCAAATGGGTGCTTTACATAAAAAAGACATAAATAATCTTTCTTTTGCACATTTTTTTTTTTGGTAGTTCTTATTCTGATTGAAAACTTTGCATAAAGTCTGATTGTTTTGTGCAGAGAGCCAAGCAAAGAGCAATAAAGGAGACGTGGTGGAGTTCTCTATTTTTTAATTAAAAACTCATAAATCCACATTAAGACCACTAACAGTCAATGAAACACATAACAGCCTTGTATCTGCTTGAAGTCGCTCTAATCACACTGATGCTGCGAATATTAATGCTAATAAGCAATTAGTTTGTGGTGAATATGTGAACCTTAATATAAAGAGTTACTGGCTAAATGTTTCAAATGTAATGTGGACACTAAAGCATTTCAATGAGATTTCAAGGTTGTTATTATTCTATATTTTCTTAGATGAAGAGAGCAAAACAGAAAATGTTTGTTTCCAACAAATGCACCACTTACTCCTGTAGTACTGCTGAAGTAGCATTGCTAAGTATTTGCTAAGCACTGAATGAATCTGCAGGCATGCCGGCAGCTCTGTGAGGATGATGCTAACATCAGCGATGCTAACATGCTCACAATGACAATGCTAACATGCTGATCTTTAACAGGTATGTTAGCATGTAAATTTACACTAAATCTGCATCCGTGATGCTAACTGTTTCCTAGCTTTCAAAGACATAAGTCCTCGGGAACAAATGGACTTAGAGCCACAGCCCTGTCAGGGAAGTCTGAGCGACTTAAGGACACTGATACTCTGCTGACGGTCATAAAATTACAGAATAACATTTATCCTGAGGCTGTTTTTGAAGCTTGAAGCTCCAGTTCTCATAGAGCTGACATGCGCACAAACAGAAAGACAGTGAATTCATCTTTTACGACCAAACTGGTCATTTCAAACAACTAGTTTTTGGTCCACCAGCGCGGGGACCAACCCTGCCTCCTAGAAATTAAGTTTTTATAGTAAAACGTTGTGGTGACACACTGGACGTAATCACCCATTCAACTGTGCTAAGAGGAAAATGTTGTTTTGAGGGAATGGAGCACTGTATTTATGTACCACACTGGAGTCGCAGGGTCCAGACTCCTGTCTGAGGTTGAAGTTTGGGAACGATCAAGCCGTTGGTTAAATGCTGATAATCACATTGTGTCTCGTCACTGGAGACATTTCCTGCATTAAACAAGGCTCCAGTCTTCGCCTAACCTTAACCAACAACTGCAGCCAGCCTCTAAACCAAACCATAGAAGCGTTTACATCAGCCTCGTTTCACCTCTCAGATAATAACTCGGTGTAACCTAAGGACATTTGAGCAGACATGCCTCATTGTTTCTAGATCCTTCACACTTTGCATATAGGAAGAGAGTGGGAGTCAGTGCTGCGCTGTTCTGTAAGCTTCACTGCACTTGGAAACAGCAGGTACTTCTGTTTCCTCTTGGGATTCTTTTATTTCATGGCATTTTAATGAAATGCAAGCATACAGTAGATTTTAGCCCCAAAATGAACAACCTACACTGCTGCTACAGTCACGGACTGTCTGTTTTCTGGATCTTAGCCTGCAAAACAATCATCACAAAGTGAGGATCACCACAGAGAAAACAGTGTTATGACCTTTAATCCCCAGACTGACTGCAGTGTCAGCTTGTGTGACTTCAGTGATTGAAACCTGAACATTGGTAATTTTACAGCAGCCCTCCCGCCTCTCAAGCTAATTTGCTTCCCTCTAATTTAAAGACACGGCTGCTAATTGAATTGATGAGTATCTTGGTGTCGTCCTGGAATTAGCTATAATCTGGGATTGTGTGTGTTTTAATGCAGTGATGTAAGCAGTCTTTGTCTTTTCCTTCATCGTTGATGATGTACCACAAATTTGTGCCCCTTCAGGGTTGTTCTTGCTGGGTGACCTGAGCAGCGAATGCCCTTTTTAGTTGTTATATCAGCGTTACTCATGACTTTTCTCTGAAATTCCTCTTTTGTTGTTGGCCAGACTTACTGGAGGTTTCTCTCTGCAGCCTGTTCTGCCTCTACATGCTCGCCCATCACACAGCGAACACATGATGATGGTTAACTGCCCCGCAGATTTGGTCAGATTTCTTTAATGAACATGTGTCTGTGAATGGGATAGTCATAATGGGGTGAGCTGATGCAGCTTTGATCGCGGTATCTTCTCATCTCTGAGCGCTTTGATGGTGATAGCCGTTTAAAAGACACGTGGGGTGAAACAAGTTTTAAAGTGAAACTTCAGAGGACTCTTAAACTGCCGGCATGCTTCATCGGAAGCGCTCGTCTGGTGGTCAAATGGCTTCGGAAACCCCCTCGATTCACATTTGCCTAATTAATGCAGCGACTGTCCAGCTGTAAGGAGGCGAGAAAGGAACTAGTCTCTGACTATTTCCACCACTTTTTATGTGAAGAAACACTATAAATGCCCTCCAATGCACCCATTATTTAAATAATATCACATCCTCCACTTCATCTATGATGGCCGGCTTTTCACTCCTTCTTCCAGAGTCGCTGCTCTGAACACGTTTGATTTTCCATTTTCCACAAACTAGTTATGTGCGACCCTTAAACTTTGTCAGGTGGACTTACGCTGAGCACCAGGACTTTGTTTATTGCAGCTACAGCAGAGATTCAACGTTAAAATGATGTCTGCTCTCTGCATCGGATCCATTATGTGTGTAGCACTTTATTTACCGACTGTTTCCATCTATTTATCTCCGATTCTTTTTCTGATTTTGCAACAGAAAACCCTAAGACTGATATTTAAATGTTGAGAGATACGACTGCTTGTGTTTCTCACATGGTCAGCACACGTTTGAATGGAGTTTTGTTCTGCTTGTTGTCTCCCATTGTTGCCTGTTGCTGGGCAGTGCCGGCCAGTGAAATAACCAGTGGTGCGTGAAATTGTGCTCAGCGGGCCGTGAACTGCTCAGGTAGTCAGGCATTTTCTGGAAGTCCTGATATAAACACTGCTGCCGTGGTCGGAAGTTCAGCATCCCTGGAAAATTCACAGAATAAGTTGTAAAATGCTTTTGAGTATCTTTACTCACGCAGTAGTGGTTTGTTGACTTCCCCTTGTTGACTTCCTCTTGGAACATCCCCGTTGCCATCTTAAGTGACGGTACAATGGAAGCCAGCGGACAGTGACTGTGTGCACAAAATATTCTGCTTCGTGTAACGTAATGACAATAATAATGACATGACTTCCATTCGTCCACCCGGGTCGGCGTTGTGACATGTGTGCATATCCGGAAACCTGTCGACATCCGTAATGTTTAACAGTTGGTGCGTTTCTCCTTCCGACCAGAAACGTGGGCTGTTGTTTTGTGCGTGCGTCTCTGCTGCAGCCTTGCAAAACTGTTGGCCAGCTCTTTTGTTTACAACGCACAGAGCTGACCGTAAACAGACAAGAGGCCGTGTGTCCCAAACTGAGGAAAAAACCCAAATGAGACGCACTGTATACATTTTCAGAGCATGCTTCTGGAACCAGAATAATATCTGCAGATGTCGGATTAAGGCCTGAAAAACGGAATATGCTGTTTACATGAGCTGAATCTGTTTTAAAATATGTCATATTTGGAATAATAGTGGAAAAATAGTATGTCTGGAAATGTAATCAGTGGTGTTAAAGGACGCATCTTACCCAGAATGCATTGTGATCAATGAAGTGATAAGAAAATAAAGCCTTTTGACATGAGTGGACTTCTCATCCCATCTGTAAACCTTGATTGCTCACGTGATTTATAGTTTTCAGGGCTGCTGAAGGGTTAATTTTCAGTCCTCTGTTGCCCTGAGACCCCCGTCACTCTGGAAGCGGCCCCTCATGAGACGTACAGTCACTGGAATAACAAGTGCCGACGCTGTGGATGCTGCATGTTTTGTTCTATTGTGGGAAATACTGAGATTCAATTTTAGTGAAATGGTTGAAAAGTGCACAAATGGGGAGTAATTCTGGACACTCGAGGGACTCTTCCCGGTCAAGTTGTCCAGCGTGGTGTTGCTGAAAGTCTGGCAGTCATTTGCACTCATTGCCCTGTATCAGCTGGCAGAAGAACCACAGAAGCACCGGTGCCAAAGCACACAGAGCACATGATTTAGGGCTAAGTGCCTTGCTCAAGGGCATCATAATGGTAGATTTTGTGGGCGGCAGCGGCGGCGGCGGCGGCGGCGGTGGCGGTGCTGGGGAGGGGAGCGATTGCTCATTCACTTTCTCCTCAATGTTTTTCCGACCTCGGCTTTCTCGTCGTCTTATTTCACCCCAGCAGCACTCGGGGAGGACGCCTCATTCGTCAAGATGAGTAAAGTTCAAACCGCTTGATTTAGTCTACATGATTCAGATCTCAGAGCTCAGATCGTCGTGTTCACCTTCAGTGGACGGATTCATTCTTATTCACTTCATATCAAGACACACATTCACCAAAAACTAGTTTCTCATTAGCCTGCATATTAGCAGCCTCTGTATCAGCCATAAAGCACTTATTATTCTGCATGAACATGTTCAACAACAGCTAGAGCATTAAGAGTTTTCCCTCAATAACCTCCTGATTAGTGCTTATTGATTGCAAGAAAGGAAGTTGTTGTGCATGAATTATGATCTTAATAACCCCAGAATAAGGCTTTAATAGTTGTTTTATAAGGACTAAGAAAGAGCCTATGTGCTGCTAACATGCATGCTAATAAGCAGCAACTTAACACTATTTTATGTGATGATTTGGAAAACGCTGGTCACAAGCAAACAAGAGAGCGTCTCAGATTTTAGCATGCAGAGGAAATAAGACATATATAATCATGAAGGGGTAGTTATCTTCAGTTAGTGTGGAGGTGTGTGAGGCCTGTTTATAACTGCTTGTCTCGCCACCACTTCAACACTTTCAACAGATGGTGCTGTCGTTTTCACATGTCTCTTCAAAATGGAGACCACAGCTCTCCTACGGACTTTTGTTCTCTGTGTCTGTGCAGCCTCCCACATTTCTCTCAGGTCTGCACACACCGCAGCCTCTCTGTCTTACTTTACTCTCTCTTTTCTCTGTTTTTTTTCTTTCACTTTTCTCTTGTTTCTGCTCCAAAACAGTCAGAGGCACAGCACAGACAGAAGGGTAGACTTTGCTAAACACGCGCTGGCTGCGAAACCGAATCAAAAAGAGAACTACTTTGATCGACGAGGCATTAAAGGTGACATGATTCAGACTGATCCCACGTTTCAGAAACTGACGCTTCATAGTGAAATCTAAACTATGACTTGTGAATATAAAGCAGAATTTATGACAAACGGTTTTTAAAACATGAAAAGCGTCCCCCACTTCTTTTCAGTATAGTTTCATAATTGAACTGCCCCCCCCTTTTTTTACTTTCCTTTCTTCTTCTTCTTCTTCTTCTTCTTCTTCTTCTATTATCAGTCTGTCTTTCTTCCTAAATATAAAAATGGAGGGCTGTAAATTTTGAGCTCATTTTCTCGAACTGAATCCAAATCGGAGCTGTTTTTAGTCTATTTTTATTTATTTAAAAGCAGAAATTAATAGATTTGCACATGCTCTGATCTGTGCAAACTCTTCATTTTCATCTTGATTCCTCCCTCCTGTCTTTTCTGCTCCTTTCTTTCCCTCCTTTCTTTCATTTTCTCCTCTCTTTCAACTTAAAAATATCAGCGGCAGAGAAAGAGGAAAAGTGTTTCAGCTCCTCTACCCACCGTTCTCTCATCCTCTCCGCTTCCTTTTCACTTTTTGAAACACACGCCGCGGCTGATCGCATCAAAGCCCAGCCTCGACGTCTTCTCCTTCGCTCTCTGACTAATTTTGATAGTAGCAGACGCAGAGTAAAGCCGATCTGTCTCCCCTTTATATTTTTAGGCGACGCAGTCATGCTGGATTATGTCATGTTTCTCAGGTGTACTTTTTCAAATAGGTCGACGGGGCGATGGTCTCCTGTGACGGTTGTTTACATCCCACGGGGACAAACCCTGTCTCTGCTGTCTGGGGAAAAATTGTCCACCTTAGTTCTGATTTGACTTCGTGCTTACTGATTTTGTCGGCTGCTAGAAAATTGTAGTCGGAGTCGGCTGGTTGGTGTTTAGTCACAGGCCCCTGAATGCATCACGGGGTGTTTCAGTGTGAATAGCAAAGCTAAGCTGTTGTTGCTGCTGGAGAAAAGTGTGCAGAGTAATTGTTTGAACGTGGACTTGTGCTCAAAATGCAGTTTGTTTGCTTCAGGTTTGTGTTTTTTAATAAATAAAACTACCACTAAGAGTGAAACTCTGAATCAGAAGGAGAATAACTTTGATCGATGATCCTTTAAAGGTGACACAGTAACTGCTGAGTGGTGTGGGTGGAGCAGTGTTAATGTTGCCAAACGGTTTTCTTCTTTTTTAGGTACAATCTACACTTCTGAAAGTGTGATGCTCCAATGTGATATTTCATTTATAACTTAGCAACAAAGGCTTAATGTGCTGAAACATTTTTACACATTATCTAACATTATTTACGGCACCATGTAATTCCTCTCTGACATTTAAAATACAGTTTGTGATTGTGACTTATTTCAAGCTTGTTTTCAGATGAAACTGATTGGATTAAATTGAACAATATAAAATCTACAATATGATCTTTGCCCCACTGTTGAATTTTATCTCTAAAATGATTGGTCATATTGAAAGTAAAGCAGACACTGAAACTCTTAACATGACATTTAATTGTGTCAAATTTGCTTTTCAAGACGTGTGTCACTTTCAAAATACGCCGTTCAAAATGACATAGAAGCTCTCACCGGTGACTCTGTTTTGTGTTAATCGGTGTCAGGCTTGTTTTCTTCTTATAAATAAATCCATCCAAGTCATACTGAAACTATGATGCTTTGGAGTGATAATAATACCAGAGCACAAGGGGAAATTTGCCTTGAAATGTTCGGTATCTGGCAACCCACTCAGTTTCGACTGGAAAAAAAAAAAATCATTTAACCTTTTCAGCAACAACAAATGCATGTTTAAAAGAAAAGCAGAAAAAAAAGGGTGAAGTGAAGGTGGCTGGATATCACCAGGCTGCTGCGTGTCAGACAGCTCAAAGGAAAAACACTGCTGCCGGGTGCAAAGAGGCATAATTTAGCAGGATCATACAATCGTCTAAATACACAATTTCTGTCTTTAGCATTTGCATATTTTTTTTTTGCATGTTCTGTCTCTCATCTCTCCTTCGTGGCCGTTTGGTAATTTCTTGTTTGTGACTGAGACGAGCAGTTTCAAAATGAGACAACAGAGACGATATTGCATGACGTTCATACGTAACGTTGACAGTATTTATTCTCGTGGATGCGACGGCGATGTGATTGCACTTTAATTTGTGATGCTGAATGAATGTTTTGTTCGGGGGCTTTTGCTGATTTGACTGTAGGTGTGTCGACTGCATTTGCCTCTGCTGATGACTCAAATGCAGCTTAAGGTCTTCGTGTTAAAATTCAATGGAGGGTTTTAGCTTTAAAATTATAATTATTTTGACTCACTTCTCTTTTTTTCTTCTGTTTCTTGTAACCCAGGTGATTGGTTAAATATTTCCTTCAGTACTGTGGTTTTTTTTCTTTTGGTGAGAGAAATCATAAAAAGCTAAACTCTAAATGCTGCATTTGACTCAGCTGTAATCCTAACTGTCACCTCGGCCACTCTCTTCAGGGAGATTTCTGAAAATGCGTGCCTGCGCTGTTGGCTTTAAGATATTAAATGTCGCTCTTTGTTGAGTCTTCCTGATCTAAAACGAGGCAGAATAAATATAAACATGTTTATGGTTTCAGTTAGGCAGCGTTGCATGCTCACAGTCCGTGGGTGGCATCACTTTGTTGCCATCAGTGAGTGTTTGACTAATCACCTCACTAACTTGTTCCGTGTGTGTGTGTTAATGAAGCTACTTAAATCTATTGATCTGTGTGTATATGAGTATGTGTGTACAGCATATGTGTGTGTATTCTTCTGGCTGCTTTTTGAGAATGTGTGTGCAGATATTTATATATTATGTGTGCATGTATTTCTGCCTTTGTCAGCATGTGTGCAAATGTGTACGTACTTATAACATAATATTACAACTACTGCTGTGTGTAGGAATATATGATGTGTACATGTGTATGTGTTGGTGAATTTGAGTATGTGGCTGCGTGTGTGGTTCTTTGAGTGCGTGTGTGTTTCTGTTTGCGTGCATGTCTTAGTCAGACTGTATGTGTGCGTGCAGTATGTGTGCATTTGTGCGTGATTTGATTATGATACGATCACTACGTCTGCTTGTGTGTGTGTGTGGGTGTGTGTTGTTTCTGACAGTGCATGCAGTTCTGTGAGGGAACTACATGAGTCAGTGTAGTACACACAGACACATACACACACAGTGCAAATACATACACATGCGTACAACTAGTGTGTACATGTGCATGTATTTTTCAGTGTGTGTCTTTACATGTTTGCTGTTCATGTGGTTCTTTGAGTGTGTGTACTTCTGCAGTTGTGTGTAAATGTACAGTATTTATAGCGTGTTTTTTCACATGTGGTTTGTGCCTTCATCTTAAAGCCACATCCATATATTCCACATATATGTATACAGTATGTGTGTATGTATTTTATCAGAATTATTACTACTAGTACAAAGTAGTGAGAGCAAATATCTGCTGTGTGTCTCTGGTTTGTGAATGTGTGCATTTATTTGTACAGTATGTTTAAGGCTCTTTGAGCACATGTATGATATGCGTGTGTGTATGTTTATTATTATGATTATTATTATTAATAGTAGTAGGATTATTATTATGGCTTCTACTACTACGTGTGTGTATGTATTTCTACTTGTTTGTGTTTGTGAATGTGGTTCTACTTCCCGAGTGCGTACCTCCGCAGTTGTGTGTATGTGTGTGAGTGCACATGCAGTATTTTTGAGCATTTATTTGTACAGTATGTGTACAACTCTAGGTGTATGTGTACATGCAGTATTTTTGGCTGTGTGTTTCTTTTTATATCTGTATATTTCTGTATGTTGATATGTACTGTAGACTAAGTGTGTGTACAGTATGTGTGCATATGTAATTATTGTTGCACTGCTACTATATATAAACATACAGTATGTGTACTTTATTTCGGATTGTGTGTGGTAAGTTTGTGTACTTGCAGTTGTGTGTGTGTGTGTGTGTGTGTGTGTGTGTGTGTGTGTGTGTGTGTGTGTGTATTTGTACAGTCTGTGTATGAGTCTGTGTGTACATGTACGTATTTTTGTCAGTATGTTTGTCTTTTTACGTTTCATGTTCCTCAGTCATTATACCTTGTGTCTACAATATGTACTGTGTTCATATGTATATGTAGTATGACTACTACTACTACTACCAGCATTGCTGCTACCACTAATACTACTGCTGCTACTACGTGCATGAATGAATGTCTGCTTGTGTGTGTACATTTGTGAATATGTGCATTTATTTCAGATTGTGTGTTTGGTGTGTGTATATGTGGTTCTCTGTGAGTATGTGTGTCTACATATTTTTATTCATGTGTATGTTTTTTTACACGTGTTCTTAGTATTTGTTTATGTACTACAGAACACATATTTATATAGAACATGTGTGCATATGCAATTATTGTAAGTACTAATACTACTGCTGTGTACTTGTGTATGAGCCACATTTATTTTTGTGTAATTCTGTGAGTGTGTGTAAGTTCAGTTGTGTGTACACGCATGTATTTTTGTCAGTGTGTGTTTTTACGTATGTAAATCGTCTTTGTCCATATGTGGGTTAAGTGTGTGTGTGTGTATGTGTGTGTATACTGTATGTGTGCAGTTTTTATTTATTATTAATAACGCTATGTCCGTGCATGCGTGTATGCCTGCATACACGCATGCAGTGAGTGAAATTACAGGAGAAACATACACACACACATACACACACACTGAAATCACTGGTTTAAAAATGCACCCAGTGCCAGCCGCGTGTTTTCAGCCACCGTTAGTCTTATTGTTTTACATTCCTGTTTTTTGTTTTTTTTTACCCATTTTACCTCCAAACTGTCACAGATTTACTGTTAGTTGACCAAAGCGATGAGCATATAACATATTTCAAATAATCAGTAACAAACGGTGACATGTACATTTCAAAATAGCCACAAATTATAGCAGTTTGCAGCCGTCCCACATGCAGATTCTCCTCCACAGAGCCTGTTTTCGTGGAAAGGATGTGAATCATACATTATGGCTTTTACAATCACCTGATCTCAACCCAGTTTAACACCTCTACAGGACTGTGGACGCATCATCAAAACAAGAAATGATGGAATATGTTTTAGAAGAATAGTCTTGATCATTGATTTTCAGAATCCTCATTGACACCTCTCTAACTTTGATATTTCTTCTTTAATTTGTCATCCATCTACACATATGTGTGAATTTATAATAGTGTTTATCACTATAAGTTATATGTTAACACTGCGTGTAGGTAGTATGTGTGTGTGTGTGTGTGTGTGTGCATGTGTGTGTGTGTGTGTGTGCAGCACTGTGTAAGTATCTATTTGCATGCATGTGGACGTGTGAAACAGCTTGTTCCCTCTTCTCTCTGCTCACCATCCGTCTGTCCCGGCTGACATTTACACATTCAAATCAGAGACTGTTTATCGTTGTTTGAGGGACACATGACAAGATTTCGTGCTTGAAGATCGCCGCGCGCATCGCTGCAGACTCCTGTTTCATGCTTTAAGACTCACTCCACGCAGATGTGAAGCCCTGTTGACGTCAAATAAAAGCCTCACATCTCCCGCAAGTTCACTTTTCAGGAACTAAGAGGCAGCCTGGTTTCTAGCTTTTTTTTAGGATTAAGATTTGTGCTCTTTGAAAGTTGGTTCATATTAATATTTGGTGATGTTTTCATTCATTTTAGGGGTCCTGGAGACCCCGGCCTCTCTATAACAGCCTAAATAAGCACTGATTCATCATTACTTTTCCTAATTTTAGGAAAATTGTCTGTAGACTTTATTTTAAACTAATAGCATGTTTCAAGGTCACAACAGAAAATGAAGCATCAGGTCTGTTTGGGGTCTGGAGTCTTTGGATTTTTGTAATTGGAATTTTGCAGTCTATTCAACATGCATTTTAAAAGTTTTTAAAACATTTCTGTCTGTGAATTAATAAATCGAGATATATTTGACCATTTAACACACATTTAATATTTCTTTAATTGGTGTAATAACAGTACTTTGTGCTCATTTTCACATTTTGTCACACGCAGTTTGTGCCAAAGAGAAAAAAATCACCACTTCAGTACTTCTGCACATATTGGGCTTTAATAAGGTCAGAAGAAAACATATTGATAACTGCAAAATCAACAAATTATGACTTTTACACAAACAGCAGTGAGGAGGAAGTGATATCAGTGTGAGCAAAGCGCAGCAGTCACAGAACTCTGCTCCAGATGGCTGCTCAGCTCCTCTCATCATGTGAAATATTTTCTTTTTCTCCTGAATAATAACTGTTTTTCAGAGGGAATTGTGTTGAACTCACTCTTTCTAAAAACCTTGAATGTAACTTTCATGAGATCTAGTTAGTCTGTCTTAGTATTTTTTCTTACATTGTGTAGTTTTCTAGTAATTGGGAATAATTTACTGGTTTTTGGATCACTGTATCTTCTAATGTGTGGATGATAACCATTTTCTGTCAAGTGTCTATACTTTCGTTGTTGCTTTTGTGCCGTGTGACTCACAACAGTGGAAATAACTGCTTTCATCCTGTCCCAATGAGCAGGTTTCTTGGTGGAAATCTTCATTTTCTTGAAGTTAAGAGCAAAATCTATCACATCTCCTCAGTCATCAGAAACTGGAACATGATGGCAAATGGACAGTTTGTTTTAGCGTTATATATTTAGTCAATGGGGAAATTGCACAACACTTAAGCTGCCGTAACCTGAGAGTCAAATCTTGTCAAATGTGGAACATGCCGGAAAAGAACTACGACCGACAACCGGCACTTGTACCCATTATTAATTATTAACGCATCCTTTCTATCAGTATTTACAGAGCTCTCCACATCAACTCAGAGTTAACACACACGCACAGTTTGTGTGTGTGTGAGAGATCATGGTTTGACGTGGTGTCAGCGGTGCTGATGATGGTATTTGAAGTTAACGACCAGCATCATCCCAAAGACAGGTCTGTCTCTGGATGCGCTGCAGTACAGGGCAGGTGTACTACGTGATCTACACTTGAAACAGTCGTGGTTTGTTTAGTTAGTTATACACCGAAACTACTTAGGATGAGATGAGAAAAGGTCTGCACACTGTAGCCTCCTAAAGTGCAATTTAATAATACATCCAGCAGTTAAATATCAAATTGTGCCGAAGGGAGCGACAGTGTGCAGACCTTTTTTCATGTCTTGCTGTCCAATGACCACTATGAATGTTTAGCATCATTGCTGCTGTCAGCTGACCTGGTTTAAACTACTGCCTCCTGCAGAGCTAGAGCCTAATTACGCCATTTTACAATAAACGCAGTCTGTTGAATCTAAACCCAGTGTCTCCCTCGAAAAAGCCTGATTTTTTAGTAAATATATATTTCCTAATTTTTAACAGAGGCTTCTAAGAAAAGACACTATTCAGTTGCATTATGGGAGAAGCAGGATCCAGCTTGATTATTATTGCAGCTTAAATTTTGACTTTTCCACTGTTTCTCACAAGTTTGTCGGCGAGATCAATACTGCAGTAAATCTCTGGAGCGGCTTGAAATTAAAATATGTGCATGAATCACGAAGTGAGACGGGATGCTGAAAAGCAGCAGCACACAATTTAACCTAAAGTTAGCTTGTGATATATTCTCATTGTCTCTGTTTGGTTGCTGTTACTGTGTGTGCGGGCAGACCAGAGAACATCTGGGGATGATAATAATATGGGAAGCACATCGAGATGTAAACAAAGTATATAGACAAGAAGCATTGCTGCGAGTCTTTATGATTTTGAAGAGTGTGCAGCGCCACCGTTTCCCAGGAACATCCCTCACAGTGGCTCATCACTGCGTGCTTTTGCTCTAGGAAGCGCTCTGCTGAAGGCATTGCCAGTGACCTGTATGGGAACCCCAGCTCAATGTAAACACACAGCGGTCGTCTGTGTACTGAGAATTGAAACATGTTGACTGGATTTTCCCTGTGCTCCGCCGCCTCAGCAGCTCACTGATATTAAACCTCTCACTTCCTTTTTGAAGCCGCTTTGTTTACCAGGCAACATGCTATTTTTACCGGAGGCCTCTGTGCTCGCTCGCAGACTGTCGAAAGGGACGTGTCCTCTTCAGCACGTGTCTCGTTCGGAGCAGCACACGTTTGCGACATTCGGCGCTTTGCGCGTAGGATGCGAGAGGTGGACTTTGCCGCGTGTGATGATGTCCAAGCTTTCGGTCGGCCGACGCTGATCTGTGTGCTGGTTTTCCCTCAATTCTCCCAAACTTGTAGGACTTTCTTCCACTTAGATGGGATTCCTCTCCACTTTCTTTTCTAAATCAAGAGGTGATGAATTATTAAATTCTTTGCCTCATCCCTCTTTCTATTACATCAGATTATTATTATTAAAACGAAGTGCAGGAATGTGAAGTTTTCATTGAGCTTTGGACATGCTAGCAGTTTCCCCCTGCTTCAGGTCCAAGCTAAGCTAATGGCCTCCTGGCTGTGGCTTCATATATAGCTGAATCATGCTGCCTTCAGGGTACATTGAATAATCAGTGATGTGTCACTTTCCACCCGTTTGAGCAGATTGTGTTAATGCATATCTCTTGTTCATTTTGAAACCATATACAGCTAACAGGAGCTCACATTGATTAACTGAGGGAATGGCTGCATTTTCTTCATTCACTATGTGTCTGTGATAAATTCTTCCCATGTGAAGCTTTTATGCTCTGAGGTTGACTCAGCTCTGCGAGGCCGGGGGACGATAAAACAACTAGACGCCATAATGCGGCTCTCTGTTTCCATGCCTGTAAAAACACAAAGCTGTATTTACACTTTCTCAGTTGCAGGGTGACCAAGTGTGTACTGTCCTATATTGAGAAATATGAGAGGAATTAGTAATGGTGGTTGGACTAGTGCTAGTAAAAGTAGTCATAATGAGTCCACTAGTAGTGATCATGTTGATGTTGTCAGCGTTGCTTTTCATTGACAGCTGTAATCATAACAGGAGCAGCAGTTGTGACAATATACGTAGTAACATATGAGGAAGCTTATTTATGTTCATGCTGCAGGTTGAGCTGAATTTCACAAGACACACAGCTGAAATACTGCTCAAGAAAACAACTTTAAGCAACTGTGATGAGAAAGCAAACCAAAGCATAGTATAGCCTCTATGACACATCATTATTTTTTTTAAAACTTCGGAAAAGTCACTCATATAATTCACAGAAACTAGTGGTATAACAGCAGCAACTGCTCGATATAATGAGCATTTCCACAGCTAGTTTGGTAGATATTCGGTGGTATTTAAAGTGAACAATAGTCTGCTTATTTTCTCTCTTCTTCCATCATCATGAATCACCCTGACTAACCCTCAGCGCTGTGAAAACACTCCGACTCTGCACACCTTCACATATAGTGTGATTTAGATCTTTTGCAGTTGTTGCTGTTGTCATGGAGTGAGCTTAAGATAAGAGCGCCGAATTTGGCTGAAGGTTGATTGAGGATAAAGTTGTGTTTAATAACAGTTCAGGTTCGGTTCTTTGAAACGTGCCGTGCCGGGAGTGCTGCTGCAGACAGAGACCCCCGGGCTGAATTTCATCACATGACTGACTGTTCAAAACAGCGTGGGAAGAAGAAACAGAGAGAGGAAGAATGTGAGAAAGGAAAGACGAAAACTTGAAATTCAAGCTGACAGAGAGGGAGACAGTGGGAGGTGAAAACAACATGCAGGTGTGTTCTATTTATCTATAGATTATCTAATTATAAGGATGTGTGGTAGCAGAGGACGTGCGACGCTCCGGTGCAAAATGTACGATAGCAATGAACATGCAAGGCAGAGATGAAAGTGACACAAGTTTTGTTTATTATTTTAAGGCACTTTGTTAAATATTATATTTTATTATGAATCCTGGAGGGACAGTTATCGCTGCAGCAGCACAAAACTCAACATGCGTGCTGCAGACGAGTGAGGAAAAGGTATAAACAATAGAAATAATGCCAAATTGAATTTAAATAAATATCCTTAAAAAATGAAAGATAAGAGATTAAAAGTTGACCACCCACGGCAGATCTTCTTCCACCCTCTTTCTCTTTCACATACACACACACACATATGCACAAACAGGCTTCAGGTTTAGTCAAAACGCTGCCCACACAAAGGCCTCTTTGCATCTGTCTCCTGTGTGTGGGACGGCTTTTCAGACATTGCCTCATGTGTCAAACAATACACTAACACATGCAGACTGGTGAGCGAGCTCTTACCGTGTGCACACACACTCTAAAACCAGGGTTCACACGGCCTAGAAACATGTAGAGACCTTTGGGGCTCAAGCTTTGTTTTCCTGGACTGCAAAAGTGGGAATTGTTTACAAAATTTGAACAATTTCAGAGCCTAAAGTTTTACCTACGTCAGGGGTCTGCTTGCTTTCAGGGCTTGTTTTTCAGCCGATTGTTAGAAGGATATCTCCAAAACCTGCTTACAGTTTTCAAAGTTTTGCCATGTGTGCAGTAGTGCAGATCCAGATGTATTTGTTTTTCCTGATGTGTTTACTGACCCAGTTAAAAATGTTCAAAACATTTTTCTGCTATTAAAATAACAAATTTTAGGTCCATAACGTGAATCTTCGGACATGCTGATGTGGCAGAACGCTTGTAAGGCGTATTTAATGCGTGTTTCATTTAATTATGAAACACAGCGTACTCATCCAGCATCTTTCAGTGGTTAACATGTGAAAGACGACTGATTTCCAGCGCTGAGGGCATCTTGGTATCTCAGAAAAAGAAAACTCAGTGCTGCAGTGGAGTTCATGGAGTTCAAAAATCCAGTTTTCTGTGAGAAAAGATTTGTTTCGGATGTCGACGCAGTTTAGCAGCTGCTCTCTGATCTATAACGTGATTTGAATTTCCGCATGGAAACGGGTATTTCTCAGTAAGAACGTGCAGAGCGTGTGTGTGTGCGTGCGCCTCCACACAAACTCTGCACCAATCCTGCGGAGACGTTCATGAGTCAGCTGAAAGGAGTGTGATCACCAGCGCCAAAGAAAGTGATAACATCAAAGAGAGCATGCGGGCAACATTTTATTTGAAGCCTTAAACTCCTCAGATGGTTCAGGTCTCCACAGCGTGATGATCCATACAGTGATGTTTCAAAAGTTGTAAATCTTGTGACTCAAATCATAAATCATGCAGTAGTTCCGGACTGAGAATAAGTAGTATTCTAGGTATGATCGGGTCGTCGTTACTTTACGGAGAACTGAATGTGTCAGTAAAGCTGCAGGCTTGTTCACTCGTGTATGGAGAGGTGTAGCACTGAACAATGCTAATACAGGTCTTTGATTGGGTGTGAAAACTGTGTTTGCATTTTGCTTCTGTGCATGACTGACTTCTCCAAGTACACACTCACGCTATCAGACACCAATCTGAACGCCAAATGAATGCAAGGAAATATGTTCAGCCACTGAGACGTCTTTCTATGAAAGTGGGAAAAATAATTCCAGTGGAGTCAGATAAGAACTTCTAAAATGACTAAAAAATAAATGAATGCATTGTAGTACTCAGTTAAACGCTAAGTGGCTTGTTAAAATGGGGATTTTTCTTTCTTTCGCAGGGCTGAGACGCAGGATTGAGAAATTGTTTCACCACAGGACTATCAGGCTGGTTTCCACCACATTCACCCATCCTGACAGCCGCTGGGGAAACCACCTCAGCACAGCTCATCCGGTAGGAGTCCTACAAGTCTTTAGTGGCAGTCTGATCAGTGCCTTGCTGATAATATCAAACATGTTTATCTGACAAAATCCCAAACTGTTGTGCGTGTCAGCTGTGCTTGGGTATTGTTGGAGTTATACTACATTTAGGGACGGAGACCTACACGAAGCTCCTAAACACTGGAAACAGGGAGCCGCTGGCCGCCTCATTTCTGTCTCTGCACACGTTCTCGTTTTGTGGTTATTCTTTGCTTTATAGCTAAATATTGAAGGTCACGATAACTTCAATTGTCCTGTCAAGTGTGCGATACTTGGCCTAAATCTTTAAAACCTGCATTTTAAAAACCATCCATTTGCGTTACAAAACAATCCTCCCACACAGTCTCTCACTTTCTGTATGCAGGTTACAGCAGGATGGTGCTGTGACTGAAGGAAATACAGTGTGTGTGTGTGTGTGTGTGTGTGTGTGTGTGTGTGTGTGTGTGTGTGTGTGTGTGTGTGTGTGTGTGTGACAGCAGTTGCCTGTGAATGTTTTTCTTTTTAGCAAAGTCTTGGTTATTAACCAGCAGGAGCACAGTGACGCTGAGGGTCTGTGTGCTAATAACCTTCTGTTCACAATTCTGCTTTCTTTCCGCCAAGCAAATAGACTAAACTAAACTATAGAGGAGACCACAAGCACTTGAAATTTACACAGTGAAACATAATAAATTGGATTAAATGGGGATATACCGATCAGTTGATCACCAAGCATGGTCCCCTGTCGATTTTGTCCTTTTGTAGCCTACCGCCGTGCTCCAGGTTGCAAGCCGTAAAAACATATGGAGTTTGACAATAGACAATGAAAATCCGGAAGGCCATAAGGTCATATCTCAAGGTAAAGCAACATATTTGATAACTCATTAGCTATCGTTAGATAAAAGCTAATGCTAGCCACTTCCAAGCTAACATTGTGGTTTGATAGTGTTTCAGGGTCCAGATGGAAAAGTGTCCTGAAATATCAACTGACGTCTTGGACACGTTTCTTTATGCCTGGATGGAAAACACAGTGTGTGTAAACAGACTTTCACTTCACACACATTTCTGCATAATGCTCATACACATTACATCCAACACAGAAGTGTGTTTCAAGCGCTTTAGCTGGAAGTGTTAGTGTGACATGAAGAAGCCGGTAAGACATACCTGCTTCATTACCTTAACTCGCCTTACCTCACCTTGCGTTACCTTATGTTGAAAGCTTGATCAAATCCAGTGCAGTTGGCCTCCAGGCTTACATAAATGCAGAATCGTCACGTATTATCACAACATATCATCAAATGGACGTGTTAGCTGTGAGGTGGTTGAATACTAACATTAGCTGTTGTCTAACAGTTACTAACTGGAGGGCAAATATGTTGTTTTACTTTGAAATATGACCCAGTGTCCCTCTGGATTATCACCAGCCGTTGTCTTTTCAGCTGCTGGTGGAAGTCGATGATTTGACAGATATAACCATCACTATATTGAGAACAATATAGTGAAGGCTCTACTTTCTCAATTTCGGCCATTGCTTCTGTCTGTACTGCAGCAATAATGCATCTTGTGGACTGAGGTATTTATAAAAGGATGAAGAAATACCTGAGGCACCTCCAACCAAAATGCAAAAAACTATTTTAAGACTATTTGACTTTTATTGTAGAAGTAAAACACCATTTTGAAGTATAGAATTCTACCTGTAAGAGAGAGAAAGAGAGGAAAATACACACTGGAAGTACATCATGAGGGTATTTTTTCACTGCAGTTTCCTTCAGGCATGAGAAAAACCCCCTAATTGCAAGCTTCTCATTAACACCTAACCCAAATCTAATGCCACATCCTCCCTCCTCTTCTATCCTCCTTCCCCTCCTCCGGCTATCCGCCCTCGTCTACGTTTCCCCATCTCTAATGCTGCTTGACTGACTGTGAGTGCAGCTGCAGTGGCTCAGATTAATTAGCTAAAGTGGAATCCTTCCATTCATCACGAAGTCCTAATGATCAGTACTATAAGTGTCATGGCATCAGACGGGGCAAAAAAATGTAAGTGTCAACACCAGAAGCTCGTGTGGTATGTGTGTGTTTGGCGCTTTACACATGAGAGGGAGAAACTGCATAGCAACAGAGGCGATGCCAAGTCGAGCAGCTACGAAGAGCAGCTGACGAGGCATTCACAAAAACTACAGATGAACCTGGAGCGATGCTGCGTTTGGCAAGCAAAACTGGCACTTTCAGCTTTTATCAAGGTTATATATTCATCGTCTTTTCGCAGGTTGCTTAGATTTAGACAACAAAACTACTTTAGGAAAAGATCATTGTTTGGGTTAGAAGCATTACCGTTAACGTACGTTACGTAACTTACATACGTAAATTAAAACACTGACTCTTGGTTTCACCATCTTCCTCCTTATGCAGACTTCCTTGCTCTTTACACCACGTCACCTGACTTCCTCCTTCGACCCCGTCATAATTACTACGGCCACCAGAGATCACCGCCGAGCAATAAACGTAAACATGAGGTATTATAACCTGCCCGAGGACAGCTGGGACTTACAACCCCAACTCCACAGAAGCTGTGTGAAACATAAATATAACAGAGTGTGATCATCTGCTAAAGCTTCTGGACATGTACTCAGCTTCGTGGATTTTTGTAAATATCTTCTTATTTTGAATTATGTTTCAAACAATTTGGGACAGGAGCAGCTAAAGACTGGGAAAAATGTGGAATGCGCCAAAAACACCTGTTTGGATCATTCCACAGGTAAACAGGTTCATTGGTAACAGGTGATGGTATCATGGTTGGGTCTGAAAGGGGCATCCTGGAAAGGCTCAGCCACTGTTAGCAGTAAACACAGTTGATTCAGATGATTGCACTCTGTCTTTTGTGGAATCAGGGTTGTATCACAGCAAACCTCCGGCATCTGCACTCCTCAGATTTGACTGGGTTTAATGAAGACCAGTCAAAACATGTTTACACCTTCATCGCAGTTATTAAAGTGTGATGAAATTGCTGGTGTTGTTTGACTACAGCGGCTCACGTCTTCCTGCCAGTTTGTTGGAACATTTGCAAGGACAACATTTCAGACGCGAGAGGATTATTGGTACATGCTAATGTCACGGTTGTCTTCCTTAGACTTCAGATTACGGTGGCAGTGCAGACAATGTGTTCAATTATTGCTTTGAGATGAAGACATTATGCTGGCTTTTCAGAGAATGTAAATCTCCTGCGTACCTAATCTTGAGTTTGTACAGTCGTCTTCAGCTCAGCTGTGGTTACAGGTTTGGATCACAGAGGACTAATGAGTGATATTTCAGATGGTGGATGGATGGGACCAAAACCAGTGGGAGTCTGCCAGCTGTTCGACTCCATGTTTCCTGTTAAAGTCAGCTTTTTTTTTTTTAAAGCGTGACCACAATCCCTCCCTAACCTAGTCCAAGCGGTTATGACTGTATCTGTGACAACAAAGGTCTCCTGACCTTAACGAAGTTGCAACTGTAACCGAAACATGCTGGTTTTCTAACCTTAACCAAGCACTTATTTTAACCCAAAGCGTGCTCTTTCCCTAACCCTTAACAAGTTGTTTGTGACCAAACCTGCACCGCAGCATTGTCACATCTTATGCCAGATTTAGTTTTCAACAGTTGATGGCTTTGGAGGGCATTTTGTCATTTAACTCGAACGAACTGTTGATTTTCTACAGACTAACCAAAGAAGATACACCATGGTAATCGGTCAGCCTTACCGGTGCCTGTTTCTGGTGTTTATGCTAAGCTAAGCTAACTAGCAGCTGGCTACAGCTACGAATTGACCACACAGATATGAGAGTGGTATTGATGTAGGTGGTTTGGACTGCATGTTAGACAGCATCTCTTGTGGAGTGAAATCTAAATGAATAATATCTAGATTTTATAATTAGGGGTGATGAAGGTCGTTTCTGCCCTCCACTCAGCACAGTCGGTTGGGCCAAGATGGAGTGCCCTGCAGAGACCAGTCCTCTGTGATTTCACTCTTTGAACTGAAAAATGGAAATTGGATGCAGACCTTTTGTCTGACAGAGACTTCACTTAATTATTGTAACTGATTCTCTTCACTGTGTGTGTGTGTGCGTGCGTGTGTGTGTGTGCATGCGTGCGTGCGAGCCTGAGTGCATCTGTGTGTTAACTGAGTGGAAACTGAAAGTGCAGCATGTTTCCAGTCGTCTTCCCTGTGCTCACTGTGGACACGGCCACTTGGCCAACACACACACACATGCACACGCACACGCACACACACGCACACACACACAGCACAAAAGCAGCAGATGCAAATTTTCCCTCTTAGCAGTCTTGTGCAAAAGAGCCTCTATTCATTGAATTGTTTTGACAGCTGTGTGTGTGTGTGTGTGTGTGTGTGTGTGTGTGTGTGTGTGTGTGTGTGTGTGTGTGTGTGTGTGTGTGTGTGTGTGTGTGTGTGTGTGTGTGTGTGTGCAGATCAGAATTTGGAGTAAATGTCCCACCTCTCTCATTTTGGGCTCAGCCATTTTATCTCCACATCCATCTCTCCAGTCAGCAGATGAGGTCCCTCTCCCGTGAAATGTGAAAGAGCGAGCGGCCTGTTAGCAGTCCAGCGGGGAGTAAATCGCTCACTCCGACTCTAAAGTCATTTGTTTTGCACTGCTGACTTTGTCAGTCCTCACGTGTCTGTGTGTACAAAAGGTCTTAGAGCAGGTAAAGCACAGGTGTTGCTAATGACATTAAGGACGGCTCTTTTGAAGTGTCCTGATGAGAGCGTGAACCTGAAGCAGCCTTCATTTTTCTGATTTACACCTGTGCTTTTCTTACTCTGATGTGTCAAATTTTCAGCCTGTAAAGGAGTTGCTGGTCGCTGTGCACCTAATCAGAAGGAAATGGGAGACAGGCGATTTCTATCAAGATAAAACTGTGTGCATAAATGGCATTAAAGCTATCCTGTTTATTTTAGATATGTGGACATATCCTGGAAAGTCCTGAGAATGACAGAGGACTTTAGAAAACTGCCCTTTACGTTTCCTAAGATGAAAACATGGCGAGCTGTGGACATGGTTGAATGTCAGTATATTTTGTGTCAGACTGTTTTGAGTTAGTAAATTGTCCAAAATATATAATCTTAAACTGCAGAAGAGTTCAGTGAGCACAGGATGTTTCTGTAAGTGCCTCATCTCTTTCCACATTTAAATAACAAAATCAGAAAGACCAGTGACATAAATACTTTTTATTATTATTGTTTTAGCTGCTGAAAGTTCAAAGTGATTCAGAAGCTGATACCAAAAGAGCAAAAACTGAACTGGTTTTCAGTGATGTGCCCCATCTCTTTTAGTGGAATTGCATTACGGAGGGACATATGTGAATATATATAATCAATACATCTTTGTCATGAACCTTCAAAACTATTACCAACAAAGTGTAAACCATAGAGCAGCCAGGAGGATGACAAGGCAACAGCAGAGAAATTATATAACGGTAACACACGCACACGCACGCACGCACGCACGCACGCACGCACGCACGCACGCACGCACGCACGCACGCACGCACACACTGCAAAGAGGGTTTTTAAGGTGAGCTGGTGTTTTCGAACCTTTGATGAACGCACCACGTTAAGTGCTCTGTGTGGTTTCTCTGTGCTGCTGTAGGCGGCTTTGTCTTCATTTGATCAGTAGGTCGGTTTTAAATGTTGATTTGTTTTCTGGGTGCTGCGTGTAAACGGGCTCCTCTGAGCTCTGAAAACTAAACAGACGTCGGTGTGATCTTCAATCGATCACCCTGCACCGCAGAAGCTTTTTACCGGGCTTCGTATTTAT
This sequence comes from Chaetodon trifascialis, assembly GCF_039877785.1. Lineage (NCBI taxonomy): Eukaryota > Metazoa > Chordata > Actinopteri > Chaetodontiformes > Chaetodontidae > Chaetodon > Chaetodon trifascialis. The sequence continues at coordinate 21,621,651 of NC_092068.1, forward strand.
CTACAGAGTAAATATTTGTGAAGAAATATCCATCAGACTTGACTTTACCCTTAATTAGCCCATTCAGTCATTGGTGTTTTTTATTCTCCTTTTTATAAGTATTTATCTTTTAATAGTTGCCTGTTTTAAAGTCACATAAGACAAAAATCCTTAGAAGTACAAATTAATTAAAAAAAAGAGAGAAATGAGTGTTGATTCATCGTTGTGTTTTTTTTTTTCACTGTACTTTGTGGTGCTGTTGAAATGTCCTGTGTTATATGAGAAGTGTTTTTATATTTATATATACACATTATATAGGTTATGCAACTCAATTCAAAAGCACCACAAGCTGCAGCCTCCACAAAGACCATAACGTTGAATCAGCACCTCTCTGAGCATTATGACCTTTATAGAGGATTTATTGCATTACTTTTAGTTAGATGAACCCGATAAACTGGCCTGCGGTACGAAGCTCACCCACAGTAAGACTGATACTCAGGGCTGTGAAACAGAGGATTGTCAGGAGGATGACTTATCCGCTGCAGTCCCTCGTCTTCACCTTTGATCTCCAGCCAATACATACAGCTGGTGTTAAGTACTCTTAAACCTGCTTAACGCTGATGCAGGTTTCCACTTAATCAAAAGAGACAACAAGACAAAACATCGACTCATACATCAAACTGGTTAATCTTCTTTCACCAGTGATGAATAGACGTCACACATAGACCCATGGCGTAACCCTCGATCTTCAACCCAGTTGCAATTTGTGTTCACGCTCACTGGCTGCATGAGGAGAGCCAGTGTCAGATAAGAGCTCAGCTATTGTTTGGAAGCAGACCTGAGGACAGAAATGTGGGCAAAACTACAAATAAGAAGCACAACCAAAATTAATTAAATAGAATAAATAAATATAGAATAAATAAACAAATCAATACAGAAGAAGTGCAACGGCCGTGACTGATTTTTTTCTTGTTTCTAATTAATGATCTTGAAAGGTCAACAGGCTAACTAGCGAGGCTAATTAGCTAGTAGATGAATTTGTGTTGCCAGGTTGTCTTTTGTCAGTTAGTAGCAAGGATCTCTATTTTATTAGCTGTTTTACCCTTTGCTCAAATCTTTAGTCCAAACAACGTGGACATCTGTCTTCAATGAAACAAGACATTGGTAGCTCAGAAAGGGGGTGCAACTAGCTCACCTGGCGGAGCGCTAGCCCCAAGGCTGCGTCCCGGGTTCGACTGCACCCCGGACCACTTTGTTGTCACTCTCTTCCCCCTTTCCTGTCTCTTTGCAGCTACACTATAAATAAAAAAAAGCCTCAAAAACTGCAAAACAGACAATATTTAAATAGTTGCTTGTTAGCATTGCATGCTAATTTTCAGTATATATCTGATATGGTTGAAGGTAGGCCTCATGGGTTTGCTAATGCTGCATTAGCGTTATATTTTTTAGACTGTGATAACATAAAAGGAAGCGGGTCGGGAAAAGAAAATATGCTCACGTTAACGTCCAAGTTGTAATTCTGGAATTTCCAATAGCTGCAAAGTTTCCCACAAAAACTACAGAAATGACAACAAACTGGCTGCAAAGCCACTGCAACTTCCTAAATCTAGTAACACAAATGCAATCAATTGAGCCAATCAAAAAGGAGCTGTTTTCACGTCAAGTTTCTCTTGAATAAATAATGAGTAAATTGCTGCAGATATGTTACACAATGAAAGCTTTGTGTGAAGGTCAGCAATGAGGTAACGACGTTTGAGTAATGCGTCAACTCCCCAAACATGGAATAACAAGAGCTGTCCTTATTTTTTCCACCCTGTCAATGAAAATGTAGCATTAACACATCAAAATATCTTTAAAATTAGGATTTTCCTATTGGTTGATCACTTTTCTTCAGAGCTTACATGTATTCCACCTTTAAAAAAAAAAAAAAAATCCCTTTGTATTAGTGTTGTTGATTGAAGACTCATCAAACTTTTCTGGATAAACCTCAAATTATTAAACATTCACACATCCGCCTTGAATTATTACATTAAATAATTATAATAATAATGATAATCTTCATTTGTAAAGCACATTTCATACAGGAATAGCAGCTCAAGTTGTTTTATAAAGAAATAAATCACATGCACCAAGTAAGTGCTTTACATAAAAAATAATAAAAACAGATAAAAAGATAATAAGATTGAACTAAGGATGAAAATAAAAATAAAACCACACAATAAAATAATGAAATGTGGGCAAAAATAGAGTGGTAGTATTTCAAACTTATTCTGTAGATGAATGTTGCTCTGATCTATATGGAAATCCACATTTTGCATTAAATCAGCTGATTTTGTCACTAATCTCATTAAAGCTGCTTTCTGTTAAATATAAGCAGCAACAAGCTTTTAAAGCGTCCTGTCGCTTTCTTTCCAGTAAATGTTCTGCACAGTGTTTAAAGCTGCTGTGAGACGGAGATAAATGCAGCTTCATCAGGCAGGGAAGACAAAGCACAGAGTCATCCATCAGACTGGTTAATCCTGTCCCTGCGCTAAATTATTCATCATAGTTATACGTCATTGTCCTGAGTGAGAAAGATCACCGACGTGAAAGGCAGCCCCGTTTAATCCCTGTCCTGCGTAGAGACGGTCATCCAGTTGTTTATGCTAGAAGAGGAGGAGCTGATCGTGGGTCAAATGTTGCTGCAGGTGATTCGCTGCTGAGCAGGTTGAGCTTCTGGGCTTTTTTTTTATTCAGATTCAGCATTTACGCTTCAAAATTTATCTCTGAAATCTGCGTTTTCAAGTCCTGAGAATCAGATTTGCTGCAGACAGTGACATCTAATACTAAAATCTAAGAGTGGGATGAAGCGTCCTCTCGCAGCTGTATGTTGAGTCTGAAACTAAGTGCTTCTCCACTTAAAAAGGGCAGCCAGCTCATTCATCTCCTCGGCTCCTAACAGAATGATTAACAGCGTCACCAAAGCTGAGAAATCTGTCTGGCCCGTGCTCGGTGTAATGGCCACGGCGCGAGGAAAGACGCTGGGTTATAAATGGAAGACTGTAATTTATCACAGTGTCCACCTATGGGACTTTAAGATGGCGAAAGACATTCATCCTCAGGGGAAGAGCCTGTCGGTCAGCAGATAATTAGAGATTTGTCTTCATAAACATGGCTGTGTATGTGTTTGTTGAACATACATTTATATAACTGCTTCTGGGGCTTTTAATTGTGATGATGGGATGAATTTGTGTGTGTACATTTAATCTAATTTTATCACGTATTTTTGTCTGTTTTTGAGCTGTAAAATCCTTTTTCTCTTATAGAGAATTTTCACAGAAGGCAAACTGTTGTGTTGTTGTGAGAAGATTTTATTCTCTGGTTTGAGAAAATAATTTTTTAAAGCTCTAAAAGTTTTAGCTGTGCATTGTAACGGACTGCAGTAGGAATATTTATATACTCTTCACCAAATTTTCAATAGTTTTCTCCTCAAAAAACAAACAGACACGCATTAACCGAGCAGAAATTCATAATCGTCAGCATGTTGTGCTGATAAGTTGACACGACTCAACGTAAAACATTTGTATGTGACGTCTATGGGTTGGGTTGTTTATAATTAAATGAGCACACGATGACGGGGATATTCTGTGATCAGATTAGCACAAAGAGAAAACACATGTCGTCTCATCCGCAATCAAAACATCTCACTTGGGTTGTTTGACACTGCAGTCGGTGTAAGCCCTCCACAACATCGCCTGCTAAGAGCCTGAATGTGTAAATGTCTGCAAACAGCTGTCTGCCTCATCTTTTCCAGTGATGCACAAAGCTCTGGAGAGGAGGTCCTACTGTCTGTTGTATGGCCAAAAGTGTGCGGCGCTTCTCTTCTACCACTGAGGCAGAGCTTCAAAGAGAAGCACAGTTTGCTTTAATCGGTTTAGACTGGGCAGACGGGGTCAATCATGACTAAACAAAGCGTGGTCAAATCAAAGCGAGCCTAATTATTAGCCTTTAAAGCAAATCTGACACTGTAAATTATGCCTTTTTAAGCTATGGTCGCAGGAATTTGAATTGGCCCTGGTCCTCTTTAACTTTGCCCCATCTATCAAAACGCAGATATTTAAATTTTGCAAGTTTAGTTGAGCGAGGCCAAAGTGAACACATGAAGAAAAATCAATAAAAAGTAAATGGCGCGACTGGAGTGACGCAGACATTTAATTGTTTTCAGGCTTTGTGGTGAATTATAATACATAATGTGTCATGATGCTGTATGTGCACAACAAATCTGTGGCAATAATGTGCAGTTGCTAGCTGGCTAACAGAAGTAGCATTGCCTTTGTACGCTGTGTATACATGGAAATATACCTGCAACTGCTTGTTATTTTACTTTTAGTTTATTTTATACAGACAAATGAGCTGTGCATGAGTTCCCACAGGAGCTTAATCTTTTATCAGGTGTTCGGACCAGATGTTAAAAAGACACTTTAAAAATAGATTTGTAATGTAATAAATATGACTCATGGACACATTCACCAATGAATAATACCACAGCGGAGCACGTGTCAGTCTGGAGCAATGAGCGAACAAAGGAAGGATTAGCTGTTGTCTTTTTTACTTTTGTGCCTAAACCTAATTTCTGTTGTTGTCGAGCCTCCGTCTGTGACCAAAATGTTGAAGGAAAAAGAAATAAAATTCTGGTTTAATAAGAGCGGGAAGATCATCTCTGGATTGTGACTTAACGTGTATTTTTAGTCAAAATCATAGCCCGACATTTCCTTTGTTTTCGTCGATGCTGCCTCGCTGAGTGTGTGTGTGTGTGTGTGTGTGTGTGTGTGTGTGTGTGTGTGTGTGTGTGTGTGTGTGTGTGTGTGTGTGTGTGTGTGTGTGTGTGTGTGTCCTGTGTCACGTCAACAGTCTGGTCCAGAAACCGGACAGAAAGTCTGGAATTAAAGCAGGAAGCTGCAATGACGCTGAACATTGTACACAGATGTTTATTAAATACGAGTGTTGCAGTAAAGAAATCACATGTTGATGTTCGCCAAGCTGATTTCTGTCTAGACTTGTATTTATATTTGTAAAGGCAGCAATTATGGAAGTGAATGAAAGTGTGTTTTTACTATAATTAGATAAAGTTTTGCTCATTGGGGACGCCTGATGTGCAGAAGGGACTCTTAAGACGGATGCTTGTTTGTAACAATTCAGATTGTAGTTTGTAGGCCGTAGTTTAATCATGAAGATGAAGAGGGAACTTTAAGCAATATTCAGTTTCATCCATTAGATATTCATATATTTAATTGATCACTCTAATGACAAATTAATGAAGGGAGGATTTCAGGACGGTTGGTGTCTTCGCTTGTTTCCTTTTGTTTTTAATGTAAATTCAGTCACAGAACGACGTGTGTGACAGAAAGAACAGGATATTAAACACAGCTCATTTATCCCAGACCACCAACCGAGAACTTCAATCATATAAAAGAAAAAAAAAATCCCAAGATTTACCAGAATTTACCAGAAAACCAGTAACACACTCCAGATTCTGGTGCATCTGTTTGTTATGACCGTAACGCAGCAGTGGTGCCAGTAGCCATTATGAGCATTAGCTCAAACAGGCCATTGCTTAATTAACAATGTTATTTTGTATTATAGGCTGTTTTAATACCTGATTGGACATTACTGGACAACCTGAGGGACAGTTTAGCTTGAAATCCAGCTTAATCCTTTATTTTTAAGGGATTTAAAATGTGTTTCTTTCTCTGCAGCATCGCAAAACATTTTTATTTGTGGGCAATAAAAGCTGACACTTTATTGTGTTGCACTGTGCACCGTTTGTTCCAGCCTGTTGTATTTTATTTGCTCACAGTAGGCTTGTAATACACCTAATGATGCTTCCACCACCTGAGCGCCACTGAACGCAACATCTCACCTGACGCTTTCACATTTTCATCATTTCTTTCCCGCATTTACGCTCGTGCCCGCTGCTTTCTGTGCTCCTCTCCTGCATCCTGACAGTGTTTTTCTCTTGTTCTGTTCCAGCTGAAATGTCGCTGAGTCAGTTTGGGGTCATGACATCATCATCATGAGATGGGAGGCTGGCGAGCGTTGACCACAGGCAGCGACAAGAGGAGGTGCCTGTGTGTCGCGGTTTGCAGCTGCTGGGTCTTGGCAGAAAATAAAGTTGCCTCAGGGAATCATTTGCTCAAATGTTGAAAGGAAAAACAAATTCAAGAGGTTTGAAAAGGCAGTAAGTAAGATTTTTATTGTCACGTTGCACCAGATGACCATAAAACACCTGCAGGAGGTTGATGGTGTTGTTAATTGTCCAGGTGTTGAGGTTTTTTGGCTTTTCAAACCGGCTTTCCGGCTTGTGGTCTGTTGTGGAGCTAAATCTCCACACCCAGTGAAGTCATGCTGGTGCTGTTGAAATCCCAGCTGGTGGTGAACACACAAGTAAAAGATTACTTAGCCTCTGGAGGCCTGCGCATTTTTTATTTACACTAACACAACTTTATTTATGTCATGTAGAGACAAGCTCAGAAAACCAGTTGAAGTGCTGATGTCATTTATCTCTGCAGACATTTTTTTAAACATTGAATTATTAATATTTTCAATGATTTACGGGCACACACAGTCACTTTATAGGTAAATAGAGTCCATTATATTTCTATTTCTCCCATTTGTCTTACACGTCTTAACCGATAGGCAGCTGTGTCATTTTGATTGTAATCTGGTTCCTGGCAGCTTTATGCTTAAATTAACAGAAGTATTAGATTCACAGCTGAGTTTCTGCTGAAAAAAGGACGCATGTATGTGGTGTAAGGACAGTTTGAAAGGAGTGAATGTACTGCAGTATATGACCTTTTTAACATGCATGGACACCCTTCAGTTAAAGACGTTAACAGCTGTTCTATCACTGATTTCTTGTCATTTTGAGAGGTTTAAAGCTCATCAGTGGTCAAAATTTTGTCATTCAGAGAGATACAAGATCTTATTTTTGTGATTCAGCTTGAAGCTTTCATTAACACACTTGAATTTCTGCAGAAACACTTTCCAAAACACGAGTGACTGAATGAATTTGTTCTTCCTCTCTGCCTGTTGTAAATAATGCACCATGTCTGTATCAGAATCAAAATAAATCAACTTTAAGATTAACTTTGGGTTCAGTTAAATCCAGCTCTTGTTGTGTTTTCTGATGTGATGAAATCAGTTTGTTAATTGTGACATTGTTTAGGGCCGCAGCTAAAAACCGTTTTCATTGTGGATCAATCTGATTACTTTCTTGATTGATCGTTTGCTGAGTTAAATGTCGGCATAAAGTGAATTTTCCCATCATTGAGGCCAAGCTGACGTCTTCAGATCCAAACTCACAAGAGTCAAATCACAAGACAAATAAAAGCAGCAAATCATCGCGATTTAGGAGCTGAGCTCAAACATCATTTGAATTTCAGCCTGCTGGCTTTCAGGCTGATCAGCTGACTTCCTCTGAGGACTGTTAACGCGCTGCGAAGCCCGCAGCACTAAAAACCGCTTTTACAGCCATCTCACACTTCTAAAAAACGATTAATACCTCTTTATTCCAAACACATGACTAGCTTTTGTTTTCAAAGGATAAATCAATATTTTCTCTCTTTGGCAGCAGTTCGTGCAAACTAGGTGAAGAAAAACTTAAACAGCGAATATAAAAGTTATTTTAAAGCCGGAGGGAGGCGACATACACAGAGGCTACACATGGAGGCACGGCAGGATGCTTGGCTCCTCCTCAGGCGACCAATTCCTAAAAAGTTGGGACTCAAACTTTACTGATTTTACGCAGTTGAGCCCATGTAGTGATCTCCTTTATACAGTCATGTGTTCGCAAAGTGGTGAACCTCGCTCCATCCTCGCTTGTGAGCGACTGAGCCTTTCCAGGACGCCCTTTCAAACCCAATCATGATCCTCTCACCTGTTACCAATGAACCAGTTTACCTGTGGAACGATCCAAACAGGTGTTTTTGGAGCGTTCATCTCTCCCAGTCTTTAGCTGCTCCTGTCCCATAATAATAAGCAGATATTTAGAAAAATCAGTCAAAGTTGATGAGGAAAAACATTAAATATACTGACTTTGTGCTGTTTTCAGTGTCAGAAAGGATTAGCAACAGATCACATGGTGTTTTAATTATGTTTTACACAGCGTGCTCAGCGTGTATGTTAGAGCTACAATGTGGCTGCTTTTGTGTTTTGGTAGCAGAAAGTTTCCATTTCTGGAGCTGCAAACTGGCACGATTGGACTGATTTCAGTGATCGGAGCTGTGATGAATCTGTGTTTATAAATTAATGGAAAAGGATTGTTAAAAAACGTCAAATCCGAATGATTTATTTCCAAATATTTATGTAAGTTGAGGGAATTTTGATTCTATAACAGATGCCAACAAGAAGACATTAAAGCATACATCATTCTCTCCTCCTTAAACGAACACAATACAAAATAATTGATTTTACTTGGTGGAGGTTTCATGGTTTAGTCAATAAACTGTTGATCATTAAACTTGTGGCTGAGAGTGACTGCTGAGTAACACTGCAGTGTTTTGAAACTATTAACAGGTCATCATTTATGGGCTGAGCGAGCCCCATGAACCTTGGCCTGCAAAGCCACATTGTTAAATTTCAGAATGCGGTTATCAGTGAGAACATTCATCATGCCTGAGAGATTTTCCTCTCCTCGGAGGAGCGACCTTCTGTTTGTCCTGAGATGAACCGGATTTTCTGTCCTCCAAAAAACAAGTTTCAGCCTCAAAGTGACAGCCACATCAAAAGTCGGAGCTGTTTGTATAGAGGACTGAAATTTGTTTATCGACGCTGCGTCTGCAGGCGCAGCTAATGCTTTGGCCTCGGCTGCTCACTCAGATCATATCCACACGCATGCTCTTTTTCTTCATTTCACACAAACCAATCTTCAGGTACAAGTACTTCAGTATTTCCATTGTCTGCTACTTTGCACTTCTACTCCACCACATTTTGGAGGCAAATACAGCACTTTTTTACTCCACTATGTTTATTTACTAAGTTTAGTTGGCTGATTCAAATTATTACTATCAAATAAAAAATAACTAATAAATTGATGTATTTTCGTAGATTAACCTCCTCTGCAGTACATAAAGTCATTAAAACCAGCCCCCTTTATCACTTGATCATTAAAGTGATGAACACTAATCTAGAAATATATCAATTATTCTGAAATGGTACTTAATATTTTGATGTTACAGTTACAATTTTTGATTGCAGGACTTTCACCAGTAACAGAGTATTTTTACACTGTGGTATTGCTATTTTTGCTTTAGTAAAAGATCCTTGTACTCCTTCCACCACTCTTGAGAGCCGACATAAACAGCAAACAGCGTTTTAGGAGGCGCCAGCCCCATTTTCAGACTAAATCTGTGTTAATGTGCGCGCGGCCTGAGACGGACAGGAAGGAGGAGACGCAGAATACAGATGGAGATCAGAGAGCGAGTGTTGTGACCGAGTCAACAAAGCTGAAATAATGTGAACACTGTGGATCATGTGACAACAGCACGAAACACATGTCCATCAGTCCACTGATTTATTGTGTCATCTGGTCCACAAATGTCTTATTTTCGACCGTTTTCCCGCAGTCTTTCATGTCATTACATTTTCCAGAAAGGCTGCAGAATGGAGCTTCGAAGTGACCTCTTTCTTTCACATCCAGCAAGCTGAGAGCTGAAACAGCTTCGACCAGGAGCGCTCAGATTTGCCACGGCACACCTGACACCGAAGTGACCCAAAGGACGAAGACGTTTTACGGAATAATAAACAGAAATATGGACTATTAAAACGCCCTCATAGTTTATATCCAGCAGGACTGAAACAGTGAAGTTGAATCCATGGAAAAGGTTTCCTGTACTTAAGTAAATACAAGTAGTCCTAATAAGTCCTAGAAGTATTATCAACAGAATATACTTAAAGTATCAAAGGTAAAAGTACTCATTCAGCAGAAACATGGCCCATGTGACTGATAACTTATTACATGTCACAGTATGAAATTCAGCTTTTTACTGCTGTGGCAGTAAAGATGATTAAGGAACAAAAACATCTTCTGTGTTGCTGTTTTGGGTTTTTTTTTCCTTTTGGTCAAGACCCAAAGCAGTTGGGACCCGCTGGTTTAATCCTTAAAAAAGTGGGGTTTTTTTAATAAGCTTATCATATGATTTTCAGTGAAAAGTTACAAGGAAGAACAGCTCTAAGATAAATGCAGTGCAGCAAAGTACTATATATAGAAGTATGAAGTAGCAGAAATAGAAATACTCTAGTACAAATGCCACAAAATTGTACTTTAAAGTAAATTTCTGAATTTTTCAAACTGGACTCTATTGTCCCCGTTCTTGTGTCCAAGTGGCTAATGTGGACAACAGCCTTTGAAACTTTTGAAAATTCAGTTCAACTCAACTCTTGCGAGACTTCAGAACGAGATTTGGCCTTGAGCGAGACTTGATTAGACACAATAACAAACAGACACATAAGATAAAGAAAAGTGCTTTTCTTCTCTGTAGCGTACTTTCCATAATATTGTCAGACAGAATAACAGTCTGAACATGTCAGAGGCAAACGCCCTGAGATTAAAATTACTTTGCAGTTCATCTCATGGCCGCTGGCCAAAAATTGTTGTCGCCATTAGTCACTGACAAAAAACATGGGAAAATAAGGTCCAGGTGGAAAAACACTGAGGTTTCCCTTTAAATACAGTAAACAAGTAAAAGTGCTTTGTTACTTTCCACCACTGGCTAATCCTCACTCTTTTCCCAACATGTTCCCACATTTTATTTCTCGTTTTTTTTCTACTCTATGACACCTGCGGGGCTTCGTTCAGTCAGAGCACGGGTGGGCAGAGCAGTTCAAGTGGCCCCCGCCCCCGGAGGAGAGAGCAACCAGACCGGTGGCCTCTTGATGTAGGAACTTGCTGTTTTTTGTTCTTTATTTTAAGACATTTATCACTAAATCTCATCAGCGGCATCTTAAGAAATGCAGAGAAAAACAAGTGTGTGTGCGTTTGAAACAGAGCGTGTGAAGTAGGAAGAGGGACGGAGTGAGTCAGGCAGAGAGAGAGAAAGAGGAGGGCAGATATATTTGTCTGCCTATAAAGCCCAGCATGCTTCTCGTTTTGGATCCAGAGCCTGCCGTGTGAAGTTTAGCAGAAGTGAATCCTGACTGTAGGACACGATGACGAATACGCCAGTGAAGCATCTCGACCTGAAGAAGCTGTGCATTGTTGTTGTTGTTGGTACGTTTGAAGGTGAATGACGAAACTGCAGTTCCTGTTTCAGGACGTGTTCACATAATAATTCAAAACTGAGGTGTGCGCTGAAAATCAGGCACCTCTGTCCCCATGAGTGAAATATTTATGTCCCATGTGTTGCTTGATTCGTCTTCTGCCCACGACAGCAGTCAGTCAGGACGTGCTGCCTCCTCCTGCTCTCTCTAATGTCTCCTCTTTTGGTATCTCTGACGGATGAAGTGCAGCTGCAGTTTCCACTGATGCTCGTATTCAACTATTTCAGCTGCTAACCACAGGCAGAGACTTTTTGGTTTCAACAGTGCTGCACAGTGATGATGACAGCAGACAGCGAGTGACCCAAACTGGATTGTAAAAACTGTACATTTACAACTCTGTTGGTGTGAAACCAAGTGCGACACATCTCATGTTTGATTCACACAGAAAGTGACATTTCTGGGCGTGCTCACACTGTTAAATGGACACTGGCTTTTAGGTATATGTACTACTAGCACCACTTCTACCAAATATGGACAGAGATAATGAGAGTCAAGGCAGCATGAGCAAGACTTTCAGCTACGAGACGAAGCACTGATTCAGATTTGAACACTTTTTTAGACATTGTTGAGCACAAGAATGATATTTACCTCCTTACTGCAATGATGTGGAAGTTTGAATATGAATTGAGGATGTGTCACTTCTGACCACACCCAGCAGAGGTGCGACACACTTTCAACCAGAGACAACACTGTTTTAGCCTTGTATTAAAGCAAAAGTTGGACATTTTGGACAATGCGCTTCTGACGGAGGGTTAGATGAGAGGTTTGATACAACAGGAATAATGAAGCTACAGCTAAAGACTGAAAACAAGTGGAAACAGCAACAAAATCCAGCTAGCAGCACCTCTAAAGCTCATTCTTCTGCACAGAAATCATGAAAAAAGTCAGTATTTATAAGTGCAGAACTTGCCTGAGAATTGTGACGTTTTTAAGTTTTGCTCAGCGTCAAACTAATCCGGTGACAGTTTTCTGTACATTCACGGGTGCATTGCAAACAGGAAGTGCTCATAGATAGTTCAGCATACTTAAATGGTGCTCATCTGTCAAAATGTAAACAAATATTAAACTTAATTAAGTCGTAGCCCACAGCTGGCATGGCAGCCGTTAGCTCATTAAAGTTTCGTTTTTGGAGACTCTCTTGTTGCCTTTAATAGGTTTTACACACATTTTTGTGCTCTTTCGGGGACTTTAAATGTTTATTCATGGACTGATCAATGGTTTAAGGATTCCATACATCCTTTGTGATACATCATTTTAAATTATTTTTTCGTTTTTTGGATATTTTCTTAACTATCTGTCGGCGCTAATTAGTGTAGCATGATTAAAAGTTTGAAAATGTCACCCAGGGTCAAATAGATTTACAGATTTGACTGATGGCAGAGTGATGTGAGGGCGGGGGTGTGGATGGTGCTCAGCAAAGACGAAAATCACTCACACTGAAAGTTCACAACCTTATGTCAAGGTCAGATAAGGTCAAACATGTAAAACTAACACGCACTATGGTTGGTGAAAGTTTCTGTGCAGAGATGAGAGGAAGAAAACACGACGAGTTATGTGCTTTGTTTGAAATGCTGTTTTTAGATCTTAATAAGTCATCAATTTAGGACTTGCTTCAGTTTTCTCACTCAAAACAACTAAAAATAAATAAATATTTCACCTTTTGCCTCAATTTCTTCATTTTTTCTGGATGCTGGAATCACAATGTGATCAACAATGTATTTAATAAACTAAAGGGAAAAATCTGTGGCTCTACTTTTTTCTCGCTGATCAAAAGAAATTCATGAATGTAAAAATATCTTCGGTGGATTAACAAACATTTAGTGTGTCAAAGAAGGGAAAAAAAGTCCCCTTGTGCCCCCAGTGAACTCTGGCATTTTCTACCGTTAGTTATCAGATGCAACCATACCCACAAATGTGATCAAATGAGTCAACAGGGCAGGTCGATGCTGCTCTGCAGGCAGACTGGAGCAATATGTCTGTCTGTGGCCTCGGTTTGATCTGGTGGCCTGAACGGAGATTAGACGAGGGCAGAAACTACGAAAGAGGAGGCTGGTTTTGACATTTTGATCAGGTCAGGTGAAGGCACACACACTCAGAAAACACACACACACACACACACACACACACACACACACGTTCCGGCCCCCAGAGGATGAATCCTAATCACTTCAACGATCCTGTGACTTTTCCTCTAGCACCACCATCAGGTTGACTTGTGTGATTTTGTGGCAATACACCCAACCGGGTCAAATTGTATTCATTATATTAATATTTAAGACTGAATACTTGCAAACTAATGACATTATCATCAGCCTCAGCTGTTCTGTTCTCTGTGTTTATGCTGCTTTGCAAATGTTAGTGTGCTAACATGCTAATTAAGATAGTGAACATGGTAAACACTGTGCACACTCAGCACACTTTGTGTAATTAAATAGCAGTATGTATCTTTTTAAATGCACACATAATCAGCATGGAGGCCCGTCAGCATGGTAAGCCGTGCCAACCAACCTCACCTCCCCCAGCATTTGCAATAATCCCTTATCTCACTGTAATCATAGCATAATTAGCGTCACGCCAGAGCTGGAGCTGCCTCGGTCACCGTCCGACATCTTTGTTGTCACCAATGCTGCATTGCATTGTGGGATATTTGTGCGGGCATAGTGTCCAGTGTTTGCATACTGAGATATTCACAGGAAATAGTATGCACCTTGGACATACTAAAAAAAAATGCGCATGCTATTTACTGCTGGTGTTAGCATTGTCTTTATGAGTGTGTTAGCTTGCTAATGTTAGCATTTACCTCACAGTTAGCCTCACTGAGGAGCTAGCATTTCTGCATTAAGCTGTGTCCCCAATTCCACTCTCCAATTCTATACACTATGTACTAATACTATACAGCGTTAGCAGTCAGCATACAGACAAATCAACATGCTTGACCACTTCATGCTAACAGAAAACAACACAGCACATGAAGCATTAGCCATCCATCAAAGTGCAACTTTGAATGTTGTTGAAAATTAAACTTAACAAAGAAAACTAAAACTAAATGTCTTTCTAAAGACTGATTCCTTATTTTGGTTTTCAGTGATCTTTCTGGAGGTGTTTCACTACCATCCACAATTTTTTCCCCAGCTACGAGCAGCTTCTTCGTGTCCTAAATTGACTGAATTTACTGTCTGCTCTGAGCATTCTTCATTTTGTGACTTTTCCAGTGTAAACACACGAAATACAAACAACCTGCTTAGATATGTAGGCCAGTATGGATTTGGGGCATACCATTACTTAGAAAAGGCAAGGTAATTATTCTTGTTGCAGCTGATGGTAACCTCACACACACACACACACACCAGCTACACTAATGACCTGCTTTGTCTGCAAATTCACTCGTGAAAGCAGTGAAAGCAATTGGTACATTTTTCACTTGTTTTTCACTCGAGTCCAGGTGCAGCACAGGCAGGCAGGTAGATGACCCAGGTGAGGCTACTGAAACACAATTCCCTGATAACGATGAGTCACTTTAGTGTTTTTACTGCAGACATCAGACGATAAGAGGAACGCAAACACATTTTCATCAAGATGTGCTTCACGTGTACTCTGGACTGTTTTTCTCCACTGTGCTGACTCACTGTAAAATCCTCTGCTTCACAAGTCATTTCAGTTTTAAAGACTTAAAAAGTATTTTTCAATGGACTGGGGTGGGTGGATAGACTTATTCGGTTGATATAAAAGAAATGGATCCCTGTAATGTTAGATCATGTTCTCAGGACATAAACAGTCCATGTTGTCTTGCACTCTTTCCCCCCGCTGCTGTTGTGTGCGTGCTCATAGTCAGAGCTCTTCCATCCACCATTTTTATGCCCATTTTCAATTTGCATGTAAACAAAAAGACCTGAGAATAAATGCCAAAAAGTCAAATAAAATCTCAAAATATTGCAAAAAAAGTTTTCCCGCTTGGCTGAGATGGACAGGTTGGTGCATCAATTAGAAGCAAAGTGCAAAAGAAACAGACACATAAATTATGATGTACTTGCAGCATGTGACTTAAATATAATAAAAATGAGATTTTCATCACATTAGTGCAAGAAACACATTAGAAATATTTGTTGTGCTTATGTGAAGTCATATTTCAGAGATATCATATTTCCATCATGCTTACAACATTGTTTTTCAGGTCTGACTGGCGCTCCTTTGATTACGGTCCTCTTGTCTTCCTTTACATTAATAGCACCCAGCTGGAAAATTAGCAGCAGCAGCTGTTTATGTCAATGAACCAACTCCTGTCAATCACATTACGTGGATTTGTTTTACAGATTTTCTCAGAAATCTGTAAAAACTTCTGCCACATTTGGATGATAACCTGAATAAATCACCTGTTCAGAGAGTTCACAGAACAAACCTTCAGGTTATTTACCATTAAGAACCGTATTCTGCTTTAACGTGCATGTGATGAAGTAATTAAGAGAATAATAAAACAAAGTCAAACCACAAAATGCTTTTAATTACAGAAAGCATGAATATCAGTGGTTCTGGCCTGGTAGGTATCAGATTGGAGTCAAATTCTGTGGTGGCTGTCAGACATGTGGGGAGCTCAGCAGCATGGAGCTGAATTTACCCTCAAAACATTAACTTTAAATTGTATGTCTGACCTTAACATGTCCAGTAAACACTGTCTCAAAGCCCTCTGCGCTCTTCCAGCACTGCAGCTCTGCTCCCGTTGGCAGGTTTCTTACGTCTTTATCGTCGACTAGAATCTAAAATCAGTTTTGTTTTTATCTGCGGGCGAGCTGACTAATTGTTAAGTAACTGTGCCAAGCTGCAGCACAAAGTCTCGTCTTGTTTGTTGGATTATAATTACTTAACCAGACTGCAGTGTTCATCACAAAGAAGCTGTTACATAAACACAGAAAACAAATAGCCTGTTAGATGATTTTTAACGTCGTGGTGACAGCCAAGTGGAAATTAAACACGCACACGGGATTATAAAAGAAACACTGCAGAGGAAACCGATTTTATTCCTCGTGAGCAATTATTTCTCTTTTCTTTTTATGACATTGTTTGTCTTTTCATCAGGATTAGGATTAGCTTGCATTTATGATTTATGCTTCATGTAACAATACAAACTACCTGGAGGCTGTCCTCTCCCTCTGTGTGTGTGTGTGTGTGTGTGTGTGTGTGTGTGTGTGTGTGTGTGTGTGTGTGTGTGTGTGTGCGTGTGTGTGTGTGTGTGGCTCAGTTATTGCAGCGCCTGGGGCCTCTTTGCAGCACTGACTGAGAATACGCCCAGACATGTCTGAGAGCGACCTTGCCACACACACTTCCAAACACACACACACACACACACACACACACACACACACACACACACACACACACACACACACACACACACACATACACACACACACACACACACACACACACACACACACACACACACACACATAATCACATTTGAATCTACATGCTGTTGCGATACACACACTTACACACACACAAGCATGCACTGAGGTTAAAGCCAGCTGCTCAGCTGCTTTACAGCCCAGATAAGACAGTCCTGGGTTCAGCCTCGCTCTGACACCGTGGACTCTCTGTTCTGGTAAAATTAACAACAACCAATGACCTCAGTGACACCTTGCAAGGAAGAATTAAGTGAAATAGCACGTACGAGCTGCCTGCTTCAAAGATAAGATTAAAAAGTCACTTTGCACAAATTATAAAACAACATATTTTCTTAGTCGGTACTGCCTGTGCTGACTTTTGTTTTTGCCTCTGAGGGACAGAGGTGCTCCTCCAGCACAGAGGAGGTGCACTGAGCTGCTTTCTACCAATTTTCCGTCGTGTTGAGCAGCACAAACCAAATTCCATTCTCCTTCAGAGGATCTGGATGGAGGCAGAAATCTCACAGATGGATATCTCAGATCCAGGGAAAATAATAACCAAAACCGTCTGCATGGTCAGATAACACTAAGGTACGCCTAAGTTGTCTGGTTTGGTTCAAACAAATTTGCCCATTTGGACCAGTTCAGTTCATTTGGTTTGGCATTAAAGCCGTCTGTCGCACTGCTGTGGACTAAACAACCAAACCAAGACCACCTGAAAATGAGGGTCTCTATGTGGCTCCAGTCAAACTCTAATTCATTTCATTTGTGGTTGTGGAAGCAAAGCAGACAAACCATAACAGCTGATTGATAGTAGATCATGTGATTTACACATGAATTATAAAACTACACTACCATTAAAACCACGTGCTGATCGCACAAACTGATCATCTTTATGAGCGATCTGTGTAATTATGCGAAGTCATTTGGTAACGATGGTAAAGTGGATGCTGGTCAGCATGTGAGTGCAGCTATTTTCCCTCATTAAACAGTGGAAATGAGTTAAAGCAGTGGTGTGTCGCGCTCTCTGTAAACACAGTAACTCAACCCTCGTTAATACACCTCACTCCTCTCTGTGTCTGTAATTATTTCTGACACATGAGATACAGATCTCTCTAAATACACACATGAGATGAAGGTTTGATCCAGACCGTGATCCAGAGGAGGTTTCACACCTGTAATACTGATTCAGGTCAAACTGGATTGAACGAAGCAGCTGAGAAAGGGCCCTTAGAGTGAGTGAGAAAATATGTTTCGTAATTTTGGTGAACCAACTGTTTAAAATTACTTTTAGGTTAGTTTTTCCAGGGCAAAAGGCAGTAAAGGAAGATTTTCACACAGTATGTATGTGAGGTCAGAGCTGCCAACAACACGTGTAACTCTGCAGCGATCATGTAAAGGGGAAGTGGCGAGGAAAGAAAAAGAGAAACAAGGTAAAAGTGGAACACGTTTGCATTTTCGGTTACTTTCCTACAGTTGCTGGACTGCCTGAGCACAGGAAGGCAGGACGCCGATCGGCACTTTGCTCAAGGACGCTTCAACAACAAACGTCTCTTTTACAAAAGACATGTGGACTCAGTGTCTGTATTCACATCACATCTCAAACATATTAATAATGAAAATTCTTTAATTAATTAATGTCTGCTCAGTGAAGTATAGTTACACACTGTGCACAGTATAAATACAGAATAGTGCAGGTTTTGATGTGCAGAAGTTTATTAAAGATTTAAGTATAGGAGGCAACAGACGGAGAGACCTAAAAATAAAAAAACACCCTCGGGCCTATGAGTATAAAGTGCATAAATGGGCAAATAAGATAAGATAAGACTTAATTGATCCCACACTGGGAAATTAAGTCTTTACAGCCAACAGTGGCACAAAAGGGTCAAGATAAAGGGTTAGTGTACAGGATACAGAATAGAAAAAAAATGTATATGTACTTTATGTACACATCATAAAAATACTAAATGCCATACTGCCCATAAAAAATAAACTACAGCCAAAATTCTTATGAGAAAAATACTAATGTCATGCTGCTTTGCACTTGAGGAATACTAAGTCTATGTATATGCACAATATATACAGTTTATGAAAATACTGTTGCCAATATAGATAAGAAATAGTGTTACTGCACAACTGTTGATGTTAGCATTGTCTTTATGAGTGTTTTAGCTTGCTAATGTCAACATTTAGCTCACAGGTAGCCTCACAGAGGAGCTAGCATTTCTGCAGAATTAAGCTGTGTCCCAATTCCACTCTACAATTGTGTACACTGTGTACTAATACTATATAGTTTTAGCAGTTAGCATTCAGAAAAATCAACATGCTTGACCACTTCATGCTAACAGAAAACGACACAGCACATGAAAATTTAGACATCCACCAAAGTGCAACTTTGAATGTTGCTGAAAGTTAAACTTAAATAGAAAACTAAATGTCTTTCTAAAGACTGATTCCTTATTTTGGTTACTGCACAGCTGAGAGAAATATACAACTTAGAAATTGCACCAGATGAAATGGATAAATGTGAGCAGAAATTAGCATCAGAGCAGATATTAGTCTTGATCACAGTAGTGCAAAACAGAAGTTTCTGATGTGGAACTGGGGAAAGACAGCATCAACACAGAAACAGTCTGGCAGCTGTTGGGATGAAGGACGTGTGCTAGTGTTGGATGCAGCAGTCTGCTACTGAAGGAGCTGCTTAAGCCGCCTACTGTCTCCTGCAGGGAGTGGGATGGGTTGTCCATGATCCATGATGTCAGCCTGACTAACTAACACTACAAACCCTTGATTCAGTGCTGATTCTGCTGCGCTGTCACCAGAAATACATGACATGACATGACATGACAGGTCAAAGGAAAGGATGTCTCTTTTCTCTGAAAATGTGCACTAGTTTCCTCACATGCTTCCCATGCGTCTCACCATGTCTTCAGGGGGACAGACTGAGATGCAAATGAGGGATGCAATTAATTAGCTGTGATGGACTCATAGTTGCTCCCCTGTTTGTCAAACAAACAAACTGTGTTCATGTCAAAAAGAATAAGCAAGTTATCATATCCTGTTTTGTGTTTTTTGGAATCGGGGTTGTAGTAATTACAGCAGCACATGATCGTGTTCGCAGACACTTTGTGTCTGACAACAAAAGTGGTGATTCACACCAGTTTCATCCTCTCGGACGATCACAGGGCTGCGGTGTGTTGGTGGCTGTGTTTCATAAGTCTGAAGAAGCATATTTGCAGGGATGATGGTGATTCCCTTGTTTATTTTCATAGCAGTACAACTGGTCATGAGTCAGCTAAGGGAGGGAGCACGTTGAGGTGGAAACTGGTTTAAAAAAAAAAAAAAATCACATTCAAAGTGAATAGAACTGAAAGAAAAGATGAGAAAGGGTGAAAGTAAAGTTCAGCTTTAAATTATGGTTTGAAAAGTTAAAAACATGAATTATCTGTAAGCTTCAGGGCATTCAATCGTTCGCAACTGGACTTTGTCAGTTTGTCTTGGAAGACGTTTCGCCTCTCATCCGAGCAGGCTTCATCAGTTCATCTGCTCGGATGAGAGGCGAAACGTCTTCCAAGACAAACTGACAAAGTCCAGTTGCGAACGATTGAATGCCCTGAAGCTTACAATGACCTGGATGAATGAGAATATTCACAGCCATGAATTATCTGTGTACCTGATAAAGCTTGCGATTCTGTGCTCTAGATCTCCATTGTTATCAAAAAAATCTTAAAATCACGTATAAGACAGACTATGTTCAGTCACTACAATGACCATAGCTGATGGATTTTATTCTAAAACAGCTCTACGGCTGCATGTTTGGGCCCTGGACGTCACTCAGCATGCAAAGGGACATGATTTAATGTTTGACTTTGCAAGTTTAATGAGCTAAGATCTGGGAAAACAGCAACAAGATAACCACAGACATACCGGCCGTTTACCTAAAACTTATTTACATGAGCACGCCAGAAGCGTTGGCAGGAATCCGTCACTGCACAGGAAAACAGTGTGTGCACAAAACTACAGTAAGCACTGAAGATCAAACTTCAGACTTCAAACTGTTCAAACTTGTGACACTAGGATTGGATTTATAACAAAACCTGCAAAGGCGAAAGAGAGAAGGAAGTGGAGCTTCAGTAGCGTTGCTCCAGAATGGTGAGGAACTCTTTAGCTGAGACTGTGATGGACACTGAATGAAAAGCCTCATCCCTGAAGTAGTTTGACTTTCTGTCTGTGTTTATGTGTAAATCTAAGTGAACCGAAACCACCGCTAAGCCGTGAGGTGCCTGGTCGGCAACAGAAAAGGATTCCGGGCTCAACTCCAAGCACGCAGCTCCAGGGAAGCAACACTACAGGAGAGGAGTCGAGCTCACCTGCACCCCATTTACAGCTGCTATTGAAATGCGATCTGTAACCAGATGTTATCTGGATAATATACAATCCGATCTTGTCTGTGCGTAGTTGAGATTGGATGTCTGTCTCCAGAGCGATACCTGGACATGATAAAGACGAGGTGGCGGCAAATCTGCCCCAGACGCCGATAAAAAAAATCTAGACTGACAACAAATCATATCGCAACTCTCACATTGAATCATTCTGCAAAACCCAGAACAACGTTCAGTTACAAAGTTTTGTAACAATTAATGGCAACAGTTAAACTACAGTAATGTTTGGTTCGCGTTAGGCAACTAAAATGCTTACAGTGAGGAAGGAAGGCTGTGGTTAAATATTTAGAAAGTCAGCAGTGACTTGATGCGTAAGGTGTTTACTTCCTTAACATCTGTCATAAACTGTATGACAACATGAGTGTTGATACAATATCGGATGGGCCCATTTCAGTGGAGAAATACGCTGCAGTTCTGATATAACTGATGCTACAGCAGCATCTATGCTAACCTCTGAAGAGCAGCCATTGTTGATGAACAAAAAGTCCCACTGTCCATGACTGGACCTCCACATCCTTCTTTTCTGCCTCTCAACACAAAGGTATAAAACTTCCTGCATTAGCACTGAACGTTGGCATTGCGCATATCTTGAAATTAGGGAAATCGACCAATGTGAATTGAATTTGTTGCATCCTGGGCTGTTGAAATCTGACTGCTTGTGTTTCTTGCACCACAGGATTACTTCTTAGTGGTGTTGCTGCACTCTCAGATCTCAGCTATTAACACGGTGAGTAAAACGTTAATACCAAAAGGAAAGGCGGCTAAAAACCAGAATTATCCTTTCAGTGTTAATTACTGGACAATCCATATCTCAGATCTCTTCAGCCTCTCTTGCATGCTGTGAAAATATGCAGTTTTGTAGTTTCATCAAAGTAGACTATTGAATAGCACTGCACCTCCAAATGATGGCTGGCCACCTGCCAAAGTGGCTGTTAATGATGCACCAAATGCTCAGTGTGCAGTTTATTCAATGTGAGGGGAATTGTTACTTCTGCAGAATTAATTTTAAAAGAATCGTGCAGCGAGACTGTGCGTTGTACTATGGAAAGTGAGTCGAATCCTGCCCTGACATGTGTGAAACCACACACACACAAATGTGACACAATGTGCTATTTTGAAAGTAGCTGAGTAGATAAGATTTGCATCGGTGGTGTAGGACATACAGTGTGGCAACTGCAAATGTCAGATCTATTTTTGTGACTGTGTGCTGTTTTACACAAAGCTACGTCTTTAACATTCTTATAAAAAAAAAAAAGGTACCTGATTGTGTGGCTTGTATGAAAAGCAATACAAATAATGCCACTAGGTCAACTTTTTAATTTCCTTAAATATTGTCCAAATGATCTCCTCACTTTGGTTCAGCCTGAAAGATCATATGTCACCACAAATTAGTGCTGATGTTATAAATAAATGGTTTAACTCTGTATAAAGTCTGACCAGGAAGTGTTTTTCCCCCTTTCAAAAAGGTGAATGTGCAAACAACAACAACAACAACAACAATCCACTTACACTGAAAGGGTTTTGTAACTGTGTGAAGCTACACGTGAAGGGTTAAGAGTGAGCCTGGGTTAAAATGGAGAAGCTTGTTGCTGTGGAGGAGAGGAGGCGTGCACACACACACACACACACACACACACACACACACACACACACACACACACACACACACACACACACACACACACACACACACACACACACACACACACACACACACCGTTGTGAGGTTGCTGTTGAGTCTGGGAACACGCAGTCTTTCTTGTTCAGACAAACCGGACATCAGGCGGCCATGTTGAAATGTGAAACTGCACAGTCATACTCACACTGACGTAGCCTTGTATGATATCATCAGGAAGTGTCGCAATTCTTGTGTTCCTGAATATGTGGGACTGCTCTGTTTGCATTTATTTGTTTATTCAGTGGTTATCATTTGAGGGTCATGTGAAAATCTCTCTGTAAAGGCCCCATTTCTTATTCATACTCATTAAATTTCTTGATGTTCGACATCAAACAAATGAGCAGAAAACATAGCAGCTATGATTTAATAAATGATACTGCGGCACACTAAGAGGAGTCATGGAAATTTGATGTTTGAAGTGTGAACAGGAAGCTGATTTCAGTCCAAAATACAACAACAGATGATACTGACACTGCATGCTTTCAGTCTGTGTTCATGTGTATAGTCAGCTTTGGTACAGGGCGCTGAGAGTGTTGGTGTGCCCTCATTATTCAGGATTTAGCAGCCAGTTTGTGGCATTTGGACAATCTACTGAGGTCAAGTCTGAGCTTGAATACGGCTTATATATGCACACAAGAAAGAAAACGTTTAGGATCTCTGCGGGCAAATTAATATGGGAAGACAAGCATACAGCAACAGAACACTGTAAGAATGAGCTAGAAAACAGCAGAAACATTATAACAATGAAAGCAGTACGATGGGACAGAAAGAGAGACTGCTATGAAAACAGATGCTGCTGACAGTTTCAAAGTAAAGTTAGACAGCTTGAAAGATGTTGCACATATAGAAAGTGGTAGTTGCATTGTAGTAGGCAGCATTGGTGGTCACGATATGCTTAAACAACATGATGATATGCAATACAATAAAACAAAAAGACTGCTAGGAAAGAGTTGATTCTGTTTGCAGCTGTAATTTGTGGTGCTGGTGTTCTGAACTGGATCCATCATATGAACCATTAGGATGTACAGGTGTGCACATCATAGGCCAACCTGTGCCTGTCCTGAAGAACATAGCAAGAAACTTCGCTTAAATATGAACATTTCCCAGTTTCTTTACACAGTCCTAATCGAAAAATGTTCCAAAATGTTGTGTTTGTGCAGTTTCCAGCATCGCTCCCTCTCAGCTGGTGACTCTTGGATTAGTAGACGACTATGTGGCTCACTAAAAATATATGTAAAACAGATTTAAAGTTGTTGAAAGACATCATTTTAACAAGTTTTGTCTCTGAGCTACAGGATGGAGTTCTTCAGCAAAACAGATCTGTAGAGCCTGACACATCAAAGCAGGGACCAGAGAACAGTCAGACCCCATCCAACTAGGCCTGATCCACAATGTGGTGGAGAGGAGAGCAACACTGGCAGCAGAATGATGCACCACCGATCAATGAGAGCAGCAATACGTGCCATTTTTCTAGCACGTCATAGTTCTAGTATCATCATCTAGCAAGTCTGATTGGCAATACAGCGGTACACGTTCTGTTAAGACTGAATAGAATTTGGACGAGGCCCAATTCAGATTCCAGGTTGGCTCTCGGTTTCCAGGAACACGTGGACATGAAACACATTTACTACCATCAGGAGGTGAACGTACCAGGTGTCAATTACTGCAGCGGCACAGTCATTAGTGTATTTGTTAGGGCTGATCCCAGTCGTCCTCTAACAGCTGTAAGTGGCTCATGTGAAGGCGGAAGTTATTCAGTCTCAAAACAAGACTGTGAAATTGGTAGTGACACAGGTTTTGCTCAGAAACACATGAAAAAGTGAAATTTGGGCCAGGACCATTGTCAGAGATGGAACGTAAGGATTTAAATCAGATGAATAAAATGCAAAATTACTTATTTAAATGGATTTTTTTGTTGGAGCAGCTGATGATGTTTCACATTTTTCCTTTGAGATACTGAGCCATCCCTCAAGGCAATACTATTTATACTCTTTTGTATATAATGTACATACATATAGTTGATTTTATTTTATATCCTTTTTTATTGTCTTTTTTTTAAATCTTCTTTTTATTCTTTCCACCTGCAGCAATTTAATTTCCCCAGCATGGGTTCAATAAAGGTTCATCTTATGAACAGCACAGCACACAACAAGCCGTGTGGTTTTCATGATTCGCAGGTGAAAAAACATCCACCTTTCAAACTGGATTGAATTCAATTGAATTCTCTTGGATACATTTCTTGGCAAAAGGTGGTCGACAGACATTAGAAAATAAAAATCTTTAACAGTAATAACAGTGCTATTGCGCTGATTTACAAGTGAGATACCACTGCAGTAATGGAGGCTTGTTTACTTCTGCTCATAACCTGGAGGAGTCTTTAGACTACGAGTATTTCTCATGAGAAAAACATGCAGGATTCACTCAAAAAAATATGCAGTTCTTTTAAAATCTGACCTCTAACAACAGTCTCACTCTCATTTAACCATGAAAATCATCAAGTGCAATCAATCTTCTGTGGTTGTTATATATGTAAACATGATTTTCACACAGCCAGATATCTGATTGACCTTCAAGTTGCCTCCAGATCTGACTCCACAATATGCATTTACAATCTTTTTATCATGACCAACTTGTGCATACAATAAACCCACGTGTCCTCTCTCCCTCTCCCTCTCCCTGTGTCTCAATACATCCACAAAATCTCTGCTGTGTTTATATATCTGTACTAGAATAGCCCAGCCAATCACATGGGCCGACAGTGACAGGTACACTGAATCGTCGCCCAATCAGCTCCTGCATTGATGTTAGGAAGATGAGTCACGGTGGCTAAATAGAGGCAGAGTCTGATTGGTGGGAAGAGTCCTGAGTCACCAGGCAACAGTTCCTCATTGGTGGAAACGCTGACCTATGACAAGTGAGAATCTGTCAGGCTCAATGTGAGAACCAGTTTAGGAGGGAAAACATGAATAAGAAGGGAGAACATTTCTGGCTTTGGCTAATATTAGCTCATGTTCAGCAGTGGATTGACAGTTTCTAAACAAGTTGGCATGAAAAAGAGGTCATGCTTTTCACAAAGTGACAAACATCCCAAACAAGAGTTTACAAATCCTCTTTTTTAGAGATGTTAGTGATAAACTACATGTATAATCTAATACTTTTTATTTTCATTCACATCTCTGTTAATCCAGGTTTAAGTTTCCTGCTCAGGCTCTTTGGTTTCATTCACACTTGGCATTTCAAGCGTTTCATATCCGGATAACATCCAGATTTTTAAGACACTTTTGTTCACACTTGGCCACATATCTGATTGCAAACCGCCTTGGTTTTCCCGAGCTGCACACAAATCAGGGTCAGCCCTCCTCCAGTCCAGAAAGTGGTAATGCACCTGAAGCTGTCTGGTAACTGATACAAATGGCAGATAGTTGACAACTATCCATCACATAAGCATGAGTGAATAGTATTTATGAGACAGCGAGATCAAATTTATTGCCTTCATGTGCTCTGAAAGTGAGATTGCACTGGGCATGTCTCATTTTTCCTTGACGTTGGCCTCATACTCAAATGGTTTCTCTTTGTGTCTGTTTTAAATGCGTTCATTGTTGATGTACAATCAGGAGTCTGCACAGGGTGATTTATTTTGAAAACTTCCCAGATTATCTACACTGTTCCTGTATCTGACTTCCCGGCTGGCTCGATCTGCTTTATGCAGGTGGACGTGTAGTCCGTCAAAAATAGACTCAGTACATATTCTTGGTGAAGCAGAATGGAGAGCTGCTTGTCGGATGCCTCTGAAACGGACATTACATGCCTGGTGCAATTTTGGGATAAATCATGTCACTTCCTTACCCACATAGATCAGTCATGGTTGAACTGATCAGGGATCAGAGAGCCTAAATGCTACAGCAGCTCGGTCCGAATTTTATTATTGGAGTACAGTTTATGTATAGTCCAAGGTTTTTTTCCCTAGCTGATTGCTATAATCAGTTATTATCAAGCACTGATTAGTCATTAGCTTTTTTGAGGTTTCAGCCACATCTTCATTGGCGAATGAAACTAAAGGTCCATTCATCGGTGAAGGTCATGAAATGGAGCTGAAAAAAAGAATAAACCCTTTATAAAAGTATGCCTTACAGAGAAAAAGGTGTCTTACTCTCACAAACTAATATTCATGCAATTTTTTAACAAATCTGTATCCAGAGAACAAGTACGACCGTCCACATCAGCTGCAGCGCTGCACACTCTTGCAGTAACTCACATGAAATGCTGCTCAAACTCAACCTTCAACAGCTCCACCTCTCCACTTCACCTCAGTTTTTTGTCTTCCTTAGCCAAGATTTCACCCAGACTAGGGTTTACAGGAAGACCACAACCTGCCAATCTCAACCCCACCTCTTCAACCTCCAGGCTTTACCACTGTCCAAGAAACACACGTAGATGTGGCCACTGAGGAGGACCACAGTTTCAGACTCTGAAGGCACCTGGTGAAGAAAAGCTTGCTTTTTCTTTCTGCTGCCCACTGCCTCTCTCAGACCAGATGGGATTATTTTTGACATCTTTGTTTCAGCAGAGGTTTTCAATTATATGCTAAAGTTTCCATTAAACAATTTGTGGTTTTGAATAAACACTGAGCTCTCATCCAGAGAGGCAGCTAATGAGAGCCATATCCAGGCTTTCTCCCCTCTGTTTGGTTTGGGTTTTGGTGGTTAAAATGAAAGTATGGTGGGGATCTCAATAAATAGAATAAAAGAATAGAAATTGTGATTTATACTGTAAATTATACTTTTGTTGGCCCTGAAAACAAGCAATTGTACTTTTTTAAAAGCTGCCAATTAATGGAGTTTAATGAGTAAATTGAGTAAATTTTGCTGACTAAGTTACACAGTTACACTCAGTTTGGCCCTGTAAGGATTTTACAATCTATACAAAATACAACACCTTGATTCAGCTAATAAAAACTTAAAAAGGAAGCAATACATATGGTATCTACAAAAAACGTGTAAAATAAAAAGGCAATATTGGCCAAATAAAGTACAAACACAATCATATTAAGTCAATTAAGTGTAATAAGTGTTGAAGTAAAGAAGTTCTCAACTTAACTAGAATAAAATCATAAAATAACTGAAAGCTGTAAAGTAACTGGAGGGTGTGCACTGCCAGTGTCCTTAATGTTAATAATGTTAATAATAATGTTGCTTAATGTCCTTTGTTCTTAATAAAAACAAACATAAGAAAGTCTGCTAAACCTCACAGTCACAACAAACCTATGAGACTAACCCAAGGCAAATCAATCAATTAATCTATAAACAAAAGCATATTTTGATTTACAGTCCAACACTCCATTGAAGGTTGACAGTATTCATTTCCACTTTTTTGACGCTTTGGAAGATTTTTACTTCAGGTGATAGCAGCTCTGCAGCAGCACTTCACAAGCTGCTTGTCGGCCACGCAGACTCTGCAGAAGAGCATTAACTGTAGTGCATCTGTCCTTGCAGCTCATCCAGTGCAGCATGTTTATAGCTGTAATGATGCTCGAGATGCTGCGAGCCCCACAAACTAACTGAGACACACTGGCTTTCTTTACTTCAACAAAACAAAGCAATAAGAGCTTACACGAAGAGCTGCTGGGGTGTAAACAAATGTGTCCCTCTGGAGCTCCTCAGTTTGGGGATGCAAATAGTTTAGAACTGGTAAAGAAGTCTGAGGCATTCAAGAAGATGGTGAATTAAAAGGCCTTGAATAACACATGGTTATTCATTGATTTCCTACCTGAGTACAGGTAGGAAATCACAAGTGTCACATTTCTCTTGGAATGTGCGGCACTCTGCATCTGCTTAAGTTTTGTTGACAGTTGCCATGACGGATTGATCTCGACCACAAAGTGTGTGTTGTGTTCAGGGACTACTTGTAAAAAAACATGTCAGTCTGCTATTTTATGTTATTTTCTTTAATGCTGTATATGACCTGGAGGCCAGAGCCCCCCCTCCCCTTCCATAGACTGTAAACGCTGATTGAAGTATTTTATAGCATACTTGCTTATTTTGGGGATGCTATGTATTAACAGGAAACTGTTATGTAATATAATGAAGCAGCTTAATGAGCGAGTTGTCTGTAAGTATCCACAATGACTAATTATATTCTCCCCCTTAATGTGCTGCGCCCTCCACAGCTGAGTGTGATGTCTGTGATGAATGTTAGTGAGTGGGGGTCAGCATGGGAAAAGACCCTCAGGGCATCCTAAAAAAAACGGCAACAAAAAAAACCAAACCTCAATCTGCTGCCAAAGAGGTTTTAAAAAAAGAAACCATGGAGGATTTGGGGGGCATGCTGTCTGACCTCAGACTGTCTGATTTGTTAATTAAGTTTTTAATGGGCAGGAGAAGTCATTCGTGTTGTGGCAGCACAACAAGGCTTTGCTGTATTAATTCGGTGTCTGCGGTCTTTCCCCACCAGCAGGGAGTGATAACATCAGCTTACTCGCTCCAGTAACAGTGGAAAATCCCACAGGCTGTTACTGGCAGCACTGGGACAACTTAATCTGAACATTTCACACAAAACCTGCTTGACACCCTGCTGGTCGCAGACTCATCTATATCCAAGACAGAGTGCAGGTGTGTGTTCGCACACAAAATACCTGCTTACTCTGAATTTTAGCTGTGTTTGCTGGAGAGACACATTCATGTGTTTGCGTCTGTAACATCCGGCGACAATTGCTTTAATTTCTACAGGCACAATAGCGGCTTTTTTTAATGATGTCTAATGCTCACAGTGCTCGGTTACAGTTAGGGAAAGATTGTGATTTGGGTTAAATATTGGAGGAGTCAACAGCATCTTGAAGCATGAGACAAGCAACTGAAATTTAATTTCATTGCACATATCAAATCTGATCAATTTGGATTTTTTTTTTTTTTTTTTTTTTTTTCATGGTAGCCAGTTATCCTGGTTTGCTAACATTAGCAGTGGTTCCAGCAACACATTGATTTCCATTCATGTTCTTTCATGAAGCCTTGCTGGAAAAGCTAACTCAAAGCTAATGAGGTCCTGCTGTCCAAGATGTAAAACTACTGCAAACCAGAAACCTCAACAAAACTAGAAATTCAAGCCGGTCTCCAGCTTTAGCATGTACCACATGAGAGCACTTTGAGAATGGCTCAGAGTATCTCAGAGTTGGACATTTCTGAAAATACACCTTTTTGCTTTTTGACCCACACGGTGCTGAACTGGTTCTTGGCCATGACTTGTGATAGGTGGATTTTGCTAATATGGACAGCCCCAGGCTAGCTTTTCCCACCTGTTTCCAGTCTTTGGGCTAAGCTAAGCTAACCCCCCCACACCAGAGAGCAAATAAGTGTAATGCCAAACTTTTTTATTCAATTTGTTCTACCCGTCCAGTCAACATTTCTGTTTAATTAGGAATAAAAGAAGAGGAAATGGGTAATCGCAGTAGCATTAGCAGCATTAGCATTAGCATTATTCATCATGTCTGTGCAGGCAAAGGGATGACATCACCGACATAAATTCCAAGGAAGTTACAGTACTTACACACACACACACACACACAGCGGGGTTTTCATCACTTGTGGGGACATTAGAAGAAGAAATCCTTTTATTTGTCACAGCACATAGAGAGTTACAGGGAACTGCACACGCCATGCAAGTGAAATTCTTTCTCCGCTTTCAATCCGTCCTGGAATGTCGTTCCTCCGTGGCAGACCAGGAGCGGTGGGCTGCCAGTCGACCGGCGCCCGGGGACTCCTTCCATCACCATTGCTCAGGTGGTGATCTTGTTGCATGTATTTATTGGGGGTATTTTTATGGAGGATACCCCAGGTGAACACGGGGAGAACATGCAAACTCCACACAGAAAGGCCCCTTTTTTCCTCGAGCAGCAGGCACTGAAGGCACGGTGGAGGACACGCCCCCAGCACCCACAGCGGGATTCGAACCAGGACCTTCTAGCTGTGAGGCGACAGTGTTACCACTTGTTCTACCTTAACCCTAACCCTATTACATAGACCCTAACCACTATTTGCCTATTCCTAACCCTAAACCTAACCCATAACCCTATCTTGTCTTCACCCTAAAATGTATGTAATGATTTAACTTGTGGGGACCTGTATTTTGTCCCCACATGGGACTGTGTAAACAGACCCCCCCCACACACACACACACAGAGTTATGTTTTCATCACTTTTGGGGACATTCCATAGACTTACATTCATTTCCTGGAGACGTACAACCATAAGCACTGCTTGCCTAATCTAACCGTAACCCAAGTCTTCACCATAAAACTTTATCATTTACATTACGGCGACTTGTAAGGAAGGCGAGGCTCCGCAATGTGACTGTGTAAACAGATTTATGTCCCCACAACATGAGCAATACATGGCCACACACACACACACACACACACACACACACACACACACACACACACACTGCACAGCGGTATGAGGATGAGAGGAAATTTCTGGGAAGTGCAGCGCAGAAAGAGTCAGGAGGTAAAGAACGCGTGTTTATGCATGTTTTTGAGCAGGCAGTTTATTCCTGTTATTTGAATGAGAACCAGAGGTAGATTAGCTGCCAGGTACTTTCAGATGGAAAAGGTGCGCACAAAACATGAAACACAATGAACTACAACCCTGATTCTGAAGAAGTTTGAATGCTGAGTAAAAAAAAATAGAACAGAATGTGATCATTTGCTAATCCTTTTTGACATATATATTAAATGTCTGACCCCATAAACTTCACTGATTTAAGTAATGTCCTTATTCTGAATTTGATGCAGCAACATGTTTCAACCAAGTTGGGACAGGAGCAGCTAAAGACTGGGAAAGATGTGGAACGCTCCAAAAACACCTGTTTGGATCATTCCACAGGTAAACAGGTTCATTGGTAACAGCTGATAGTATCATGATTGGGTGTGAAAGGGGCATCCCGGAAAGACTCAGTCAATCACAAGCGAGGATGGAGCGAGGTTCACCACTTTGGGAACACATGACTGTATAAAGGACATAACTACATGAGCTCAGGAACACCTGAAACCATTGTCACATCTTTGTATATTCATTGTGTGAAAGTAATAACTAAAACTGATGAATCCGACTCCGACTTCAATGTCATTTGATAGGAGGAATCAAAGACTAATGCCATTTTGAGCAACACACAGAGTTTCCTGCTGCTGCTCTAATTCTCCATTCTGGTATTTCTGCCCTCTGACTCAGTACTGACACATGCCGTGGTCAGTTCAGAGGTATCTGATGCTGGATATTTGAAGACTATTACTTATACATCATGTTTATCATATCTTTGGCTGCTATTTGAAGACAAAGCATACAGCTTCTGAAATTCTGAACGTTTTTGCTTTTCTGAAGTCCTCTGCCGCACAGAAAGTGAAGCTAACAGCCTACAGAAAGTGAAACTAAAAACATTTCCACAAAAAAAGAAAAATTCTTTGGAAAGATGTGTCACAGCAGCACACATGCTGCGAGTATGAGACATCACATCAGGGAAGTTCAGCATGAGTGGAAACAAAATTAGCCACAGGCTTGGTGAAAATTGGTGTCTTGGTCTTTGAAGAATTAATAAAACTGCTTTTCAGTGAGATGCATGGAAGATAATCCAAGTTTCCGCATGTTGTAGAGCGGGCGGGTTATTCCCGTTATTCGAATGAGAATCAGAAGTAGCTTAGCTGCCAGGTACTTTCAGATGGGACAGGAAATCACCTTGGTGTACAAAATATAAAAAAGCAAAGTTAGCTGGCTTAATCAGACTAATAAATAAATACTGAGAGGTTACGCAGTATGCAAAATACAACATATATACAATATCTGATATCAAGCAGGGTATGGAGGCTCACTACATGGATGTAGAAATGATTTGCCAACATAAATAACTTTGTAAACTTTGTAGAAAAAAAAAATGTTCCTTTCAGTTTTGTACTTCGTCACTTTTTGTTAACCTTTACGCTCTGAGCCTCATCGTCCTTAAAGAACTTCTGAAACTCATGAGGAGGAACTTCATCAAGAACCAACCATGTCACCTTGCACTCCCAGTCGAGATCACGGATTAACTTCAGTCTGTGAGACAAAGAACTCTCTGATTGGTGCACAGAGGACACAGGGGCGGGACTTCCAGTATGGTGTGATTACCAGTAAATGGGGAGGGATCCATATGGAAAGTACCTGAAGATTTTAGATGGGCCAGGAGTCAGGGCAGGGTCAAGTGTATTCAAATCTGTGTGTGTGTGTGTGTGTGTGTGTGTGTGTGTGTGTGTGTGTGTGTGTGTGTGTGTGTGCGTGTGTGTGTGTGTGATCGTGTGCCTGCAGGCTTGCTCTACAGTGATTTTTAAAATCAGTGAAACTAAATAGTACAGTATTTCAACTGAACATCATAGTTTTCTTCTTTTTTTTTTTTTAACACATATCAAAACTTACCATGATGAATTCAAGGTGCGTCGTGTCCTTGGTTGTTGAAAGCAAAAGAAGGACGTCGGACAGAAAAAAAGTGAACGGCAGATTTCATCGTGAAATCAATGCTTAGATTTATTGAAAAAGACAGAAAGAGACAATTAGAGACAGAGAGACAGACACAAACAGAGACGCTCCTCACATTAGTGTAACCATACATTGTTTGCCTCGGTTTGGCTCAGTGACACATATTTTCCATGACCCTGCAGGAGGCTTTTAGATGTGGTTGACCTGACTGTGAGACGGCTCTGCGTCCACATCAAAACAACTCCAAATGACACAATCATGTCTGCTACAACAGCAAAACATCAGGCAAATGCCATCTTTTGACTGAATAGATTTTTGCCTAATTTGGCTGTCAATAGCAGAGGACATGGATGATTGTCTTACAGTAGCTTATGGTAAAATTAATAAAAAGGCAAACATGAACGTAGTTTCTTGTTTTTTGTCCCTCTTTTCCTTCCTCCCGTATTTTTGTAACTATAAATAGGAGCACCTTGAAAAACATATTGCATATCTTGCCTTCGTTGGAGTGGCCTTCACCACACTGAGGTTTTGTTTCAAGGTGAATTTCAAACACTACTGTAATAAATTTAAATGTAATGGCTGAATGGAAAATAAGAAAACAAAACAAAATTGTTTAAAATTATAATCCAAACACGTGTTGAGCGTCTGTTTACAGCGCTGCCAAACAAACACACATTGTTTTAATAAAGAAGTCAATAATCGTCTTTTTCCATCGTGCCATGAGCCACCGTGATCTGATTTCAGGCTGCACAAGTTTTCCACACGACAGAAGGAGCTGGTTGCATAAATGCACAGAGTGGTCAGTGCCAACCTCTAACAAACACAGTGTTTCCTGTGACTGCAGCAGGAAACACGAACATTAACTTAATAAAGCTCTTATACGGCGTTAAGCAAACGAGCAGGAAACAGTGAGGCTGATGTGAGTGAGATAAAGAACATAAAAAACACAATGTTTCCTGTGAATCCCTAATGTGTAGGTGTAGAGAGGTAATTATAGAATACAAATACGTGAAATGGTTATTGTTGTAAATATGCCACAAAGTACAAAGAGCAGGGTTTGAGTTACTGAAATCACTTCATAAAAAAGCTATTAGGCTGAGAAATATAGAGTGATGGTAGAAAATGATATGTGCAGCACCTTTAATTGGAGCTTTTGTTGCAGCCCACCATGAGGAAACTGGTAAATACAAAGACACATCCCTCCGAGTGGTCCCTGAACCCAACAAGTTGATATCACGCCGGTGCTTCATGATTAACACGAAGAAAATAAAAGTAGCCGTGGAGTGTCAGGCTTTCCAAGAAAAATGGAGAAATGATCATTTTTGTGTAAAAACCACACCAAGTTGGTTTGTGGAGACACAATGGTGGTAAAGAAAAAGGCTAATCTGGAGCATCATTAAAGCTACAAACATGCTAAACTGGATGAGCTGCACAGGACTAATGTTTACGTGCCCAACAAGCAAGACCACATTCGGACAGAGACCGTATTATGCAGGCAGGTTTTACAGTGACTGAAATCATCAAAGAAGTTCCTGCTATCGCGTTGGAGGTTAGTGTGATATTTCGTATGATAGAAAATTAAATGGCCCTTGATAGGAAAAAGGTTGCCCTTCCTCCATTATTCCTTGTTAATGGAATATGAACTCTCACTGATCTATTCCAGTGAAATACGCTGACTGAATACACTCAGGCTCAGGAGAAGTGCTGTGCACTCCTATAAACATAACAGTTTCACAATGACTTCAAGGAGAAGTCACAGTCAAAATTTGATATGAACACATACCCTTTGGAAGCACTTAGAGGAGCCATGACCTGGATGAATGAGAATCTACACAGACGCTTGCATAGTTAGATGATCAGTTATCAATTCATCATGCAGCTGGATCTCCAGCTTCGTACACCCTGGACGGGTGGGCGATGATTCGTCTGATGATGATTACTGAGTGTGATGGGCAGAAGAGACGTTCTTGGAATCCAAATCGCTGCTGAAAGGGGAATTGTGAAAGTTCTCTTGACTGTAAAAATATGAAGCAAAGTACTTCATCCTCAACTTCTGCAGAAGAGCTACAGAGCGGCTGACAATGGATGACTGAGTGTACGCGTCATCCTCCAAACATGAGAAACCGTGGCTGCCTGTATTGTTTTTACAGATGTTTCGGTGCATTTGTTGTAAATTTGCAATTGTTTTTTCAGGGACAATTTACTCAAATTTACACGAGGAGTGGCAGTGACCTCAGTTTGTGGTTGAGTCATGAGTTGAATGCTGATGTGCTGCGTGAACTTACAACAACTCACAACATGATAAACACCACTTCCTCATCTGGGCTCTCTTGTTTTCCATTACTGGGAAATCAAGATATCTAAGCGGGCACAGTTAGCGTTAGCGACGTGTTTTACTGACTTTGGTGGAACTTTTCCTCTTTACTTCCCTTTTCTCGTTTTAAGATGAAGTTCCAGCATATCTGTGAAGCAATCTAGTCTAATTTAGCTTGTGATACAAACTAAAGGTATGACCTGAAAAACAGCTCTTTCAAATTAAATGACAGAATATGTCGTTGTGAACTGCCTCTCAGAATGACACATATGAGTATTTTTGATCTGATCCCTCTGCTGGGGGGTGCAATTAGAGCAGAGGGCATGGGGGTCCTTCCCTGGAATTAAAAATAGTGATGCAATTTACTGTAATTTGACAAAAACTTGACTAAATCAGCTTTTGCAGCTCAGTAATCTCCCACTTTATTTTAGTGCAAATATTTATTTGTTTAGAAATGTCCATATGAATTATTTATGCTGTTATTGAAAATTCACTTCTACATCAGCTTCTCCACTGCTGCCATAGATTTACATGAAAGGACTTTATCCACAATGCAAACTCATTTAGAGAACATACATAATAAAGCCACAGATGAAGGAACCTGCCAGCATGGTAACGGCTGTGCTTTCAAACAAACAACGCAGGAAGCACCATGAGTACAGATGAGACTGTGCCCGCAGCACACAGCAGTGTGCTCAGTGAGAATCTTCATTACATTATTCATTCATCTTCACCCACTTCACACAGATCAGCACGTTTAGCTGCCCGCTCATCATCATCACGTTAAATCGGCGACATTTCCATGAAGGAAAAACAGCTTGTCACTGCAAATCTCAGCTCAGATAACCACCTCTTGCTCTATCAGCCTCCCGACTGAGGACAGTGCTGCAGCTTTCTGCTGTTTTTCTAAAATGGTAATGAAATTCTGCTCTGCATCTTGACCTGGAGACAGCAAATTCAACTCAGTGTTAACTGCTAACTGCAACCTGTGATCAGAAGAATCCCACAGCTCTCCTTCGTCAACATTTTATAGGAGGCTATGCTACCAACAACCGGCTAGTGAGCCAGAAGGCTAAACAGCCAGACTGAGGCTCCTAACTTCAGCCGGTACAGGCCAACTATCATGCAAAGCAAACTGTATGCCTCAGTCTGGCAAAGGAAATGATGCTCGGCTAATCACTTCAGTAACACAGTGTGAAATTGTGGGCTTCATCTCAGCAGAGGATGCCTGATTTCATCCTGCAACTTCTGGAAGAAACCATTACCACAGGGAGAGCAGGGGTGTCATCATTGTCGCGGCTACAAAGGAGTCATAGTAATCAAATAATAGAGAGGATAAAGATGTTGTTTGTCACAATTAAGAATAAACCATCTTCTGATCTCACACACATGCCGTTAATGCCTTTTAATTGCCTTTCACTTATTGTTAATTCACAAACACTAATGTGATGTGGGGACATAAAGGTGCAGACACTGAGAATGGACTTTCAGTGCAGCAGGAAGCATCTTGTTCAACAACATTTGCACATTTATAGATTCTGGACAGAGGGCATATTTAACTTTAAGCATTTCTAACTGAATTAAACTTATTTGTGGAGAGGATCTTTAAGATTTGGTTAAGTTTAGAGCCTAAAGCGGCTTGTTTCGTTCAGGTTAGGCGACCTTTATTGTCATGGTTACAACAAGTATTTGTTTAAGGCTGGAGAACAATGCTGAATGATTCAAAGAAACCAACACTGACTGCAGTTTTTGTGCTAAAACAGGAAGCAAACAGTGGTCTCCTGTGTCAAAGTATGAGGTTCTGTTGAGCCAATCCGACCACCACGACCTCCATCCTCTGTGGCTTCACCTGTTTCCTCCTTTGCTCTCAGCAGACAAGAGCCGGCATCAAAAAGTGAGCGGTACCTGCTGGAAATGAAGCTGATATCGAATCTGAAACATCTGTGACTCATTTCTGACAGTGAAATTAAAGACTGATAATCAAGATACACAGGAAGCACTTCGACTGCAACATGTGGCTTGACTCTTTTAATAGTTTCATATTAGTGCAGAGTTTAGCTCTTTTCCTGTTTTCCTATGCTTGTGAAGTCATTCCTGCAGTGACTCACTGATCCAGATGAGTACACCATGAAAACAAGCTCACAGAGCTTTTCTTAGAAGACATTTAAAGGGGCACTCAGTTGATTTCGCATCGCAGCTCCAAAATGAGAGAGGAAGATTCAAAAGAGAATCGAAGCAGCAGCCGAACAGTCTCATTTTAGTGCCATGTGTGGATCAAAGACCCAAAGACACTGAATCCTACATTTCCCATAATGCAGCACAACTGGGTATTTCATCAGAACCTCCATGCTTGCTGAAAACCTACGATACCCATCCAGTTTGTGACCAACATCTGGTAAAAAAGTCATATCTAACTACATCCTAAAACTGATTTTACAGGCTGAGCTGTGACACCTTAACTGAACTCAACTTAACTTAACTTAATGTGTGAAATCTGCAGATTGGTCCTTTACCAGTTTTCACAGCACAATATAACGCAACACAAAGCAACCTGATGCAATGCAAAAAACACAAAAGCAACACAACAGCACAACGAAACGCTCTGTAGCACACGCCCTTAAAGCAGCACCGTATATCTAAAATAAAGATAAGCAGCAAATGAAAAATCTTATCAAGGACGTTGCACAAGCCTTTCAACTTTGCACTGCAGTCAGGTGTATCCCGCATCATTTTCCCCGGAGTTCGGCCAGAAAAATCAATTTCAGGAGCGTGAAGTTGTTTAGCTGCCCGAGGTGATGCAGCAGCTTTGATATCTTTGTTTTTGAAGCTGGGAAAGCTTTTGATTCTGAAACCTGTGGTGGAGGTTCTGCAACAGCACCTGATTTTTAACTTAAGTGGGGTTTAAAAGGTCTTTCACCGGCTTCACAGAAATGAGATCTAATTGTCTGCATGCCTGCTTTACAGTTCTACAGTGAGTCAAACGGCTGATGAAATATTACAGAGTGGCGCGATGAGGCTCATAACAGGAGAGGATGGGAAAGCTTAACGTGTGTTAGAGCTGAACCTCAGCTTCATGTGTAGTGTAAATCTATCCTGTCTTTGATTTTTAACCATCCAGTAAAGCCGTCTTGCTACAGGACTTCCACCCTGTCCTTAACAGGACTTAACATTACCATCAAGACTTTGTTAAAATCGGATTTTACATAATAGAATCAAAGTAATTTTATATTAAAATCAGTTTCAGATAAATGAGTAAATGCATCGCAGCTGGACTTGATCTTGTTTCACTCCCTGTCATTAAAGAATCACTGAAATCTGTCCAAACCGAGCAGCATTTCAACTGGAAAGGCTCCACTTAGCGGGGGTGCGTTCAGTGTAAAACATTTGCAACAGTTTGCAGCACTTCTGGTTAAACAGCATGTGTCCTTCTTATGCTGTGCTTTGGTTTACAGCGTCAGCGTTTGGTTAAATTCGGTGTGATGGAGGTTAAATTCATCGATGCATGGTGACAACAGAAGCCATTACGCTCTGTGTTACAAAAACTATCAATGCACCGTGAGCTTGATTTTTCAATATGAAACCTTTGCTTTGAATGTCACCTGAAAAGTCTCTTGAACAGCTGCACTAGTTCACAGCTACAATAGCAGCAACACCCTCGTCGGTGCACTCTATCAGAGCAGCCAGGATTTTATAAACACTGAGGTCATGAGTCTCTTTCTCATATCCGATATCTTATTCATTCACTTAACTGTCACTTTAAGGACATTTTATTTGCAGTGAAATGAAAAATGCTCATTCAAATCCTTCTCCATACTGTGAGGAATACAGTTCAAGCAGTGGCGGACTAAATTCTTTATTATAGTCAGATTTACAATCCACTGAGTCTGAAATCTGTCCTTGAAATACCCACCATGTGTAGGGTTTAGCTGTAGAAATAAAACACTTCCAGGTCCCTAAAACCTCCAAAATCCCTGGAAAAACTCTGAGATTATGACCTCACTGTCCTGAAATGGTAGCTGCAGTCCTGACACCAGCATGATATGATTTCTAAAAACCCCATTAGGCAAATCTTGGGCTGCATTCAGTGCCCGGCTTGAATGAGGAAAGCTGCTGCAGACAGTCACAGAGCTGATGTTGGTTCGTCTCAACATTTTTTCCACTTCAGTAATTCAATTAAACTTTGAGCAAACTTCATTTCTCCACAAACCAGGATAAACCAGGATACATTTCAAAGGTTCCCAGTAGGATTCAACTTTTCTTACACCATGGGGGGAATAACAGCTTCTTTTGTCTGGACAGAATAACACTGAATCTCGCTGTGAGTCACTGAATGACGTGTTTGCGCTGCTCACTGCCAGCGATTATATGTTGTGTGAGACAAACCTGTCATTAACCCAGAGGGCACAGAGGCAGCAGCAGCAGCAGCAGCAGGGACCGAGCACCAAACTTCCCTGAGCAAAGTCAGAACTCCTCATCTGGATTTGCAATATTTTCTACATGGCTGAGTGACATCAAAACGGAAAAATAAATCCATTTCACTGCATGTGTTTGGTGAGAAGACCAAAAGACAAACAGCTCTGCATTTGTAACCCGTAAACTGGCTGACTTCCTGAACTGTATGTCAGCACTTTTGCCCTTTTGCCCTCTCTGGCCCGCATGACATTTGTCACACTTACAAGTCACAAAAAAAACAAATGGTACAGGATATGTAATAAAAAAGGGAAGATAAGAAGATGTACTTGTGACGTGTGAACCAGCTCAGAGCATGAGAGAGCTGATAAAATTAGAACTTCAGAAGGGCTAAATTTAACGATAATATCAAAGTCCAGCCTCCAAAACAAAGCTACCAATCAAATATACATGGCACCGTCTCTGAAGCGTGGGCTAATGCAAGTTAAAGGCAGCAAAACACACATTAATAATTAGTCCAACTCATTAGGCCCTGAACGAACACAAAGCACCTCTCTTATCTTTGTAATTTCAGCTCTTCTGCAGCTGTTTGCACACACAAACATGACCCGAGGACGCCCAGTGATTTGAAACAACTGCAGCGCCTGCGTGCGAGTCCAATCGTCTGTTTGTGAAGTGAAAAAAAAATTCCTACCTTGCAAATTCTCCAAGTGCTGCTTTTTGAGGAAGACGAAGGATCCTGCGCAACTTTCAAGCATGGTCTTCCTCCTGTTGCAGAAAAAATAAAGATGGGAATGGAGTCTCTAGAGGAAGCTCTATCAAAGACCCAGAAATGGTCACATCAGGGCCTAACTGTAGGTATATAGGACGCAAAAGTTTCCATACATGTATGTTCACTTTTATCCAGATGGTGTTGAGAGGACTTCATTTAAGCTCCCCGTCCTAAAAAAATGAGCAAAATTAGACTTGAGCATTGCCACATGACAGCCTGACCATGTGGCAATGCTGCTGTGTTGACAGCATTTTTTAGCTAAATAACACTCAAATCAAACTGTGGGCTCGAAAGTCCACTCA
This sequence comes from Chaetodon trifascialis, assembly GCF_039877785.1. NCBI lineage: Eukaryota > Metazoa > Chordata > Actinopteri > Chaetodontiformes > Chaetodontidae > Chaetodon > Chaetodon trifascialis. The sequence goes on from NC_092068.1 coordinate 21,662,714, forward strand.
TTGTTGACCTTTTTTAAGCACCACAAAATCCTCACTTTAATCCCACAGGTTTCACAAGGAAGCAGAAAAGCTGTGAAATAATCTCTGAGTCACTGACTGACACTCAGCTAGCTGCAGGCTTTGGGCCTGCGTGAAGCATTTCCTATTAGAGGAGCAGGGGTTTGTGGGATGTTGGAGCTGTAAACAGGAAGTGAAGTTGAGCACGAGCGAGCCAGTACAGGAAGTGCATCAGTCAAACACAATTTATCATTTCCAATAACACGGTTCAGTTTGTTGCCTTTTACAGTAAGAGGCAAGCATGCAGACACAATGGGCACCGTGTTCAGACGGTATGAAAGGCATTCCTTCCATTCTGTCGAACAGTGACGGTGACTTTAAAAAGGTAACTGACCACATTGTTCCCTAAATTCACAGTCGTTTTTTTTCATGAAACACTTGTTTATTTAAATTAATAATTTCACCTTTTATCCCAGATTTTTATTTTTTATTTTTTGGCCTGTGCATTGGTTCATAGAGGTTTTTTAAGAGGATACTACTTTCATAAAATGTCTTAGCAGTTTTAGCAAACATGACTCAAACATGTTTGACTCCTCAAGTAGGAGTGAATGGCGCATTTGCTGGGGACAATTTTTAGCAACACATTAATGCACGTTTGCAGCAGTGAGCAGCAGGTTTAGACTCTGGACACACAGACAGTATTTGTCCGCAGGATCGATTCATTGTTCTTTTCTTCTTTGTGAGGAATTTGTTGACTATAAGAACAATAGAGTTGTGAAGTGGGAGAAGTGGATGGTCTCCTTCTTTTTTCCCGTAAACAGTGTTACGTGACTCACTCCTACGGCTTGGATCGCCATGAAACTTCAAAGGTGCGGGCCTGTGAGCACAAAGAGGTTCGGGGTAGAAGTTAACTACGACTCCCAGGGTGCATTTTGGCATGAAACATCCAAACAGAGAGCTTGAAAGGCTGTTTCCAGTCTTTGTGCTCGGCTAAGCTGCTGGCTGTAGTTTCACATTTCACATCTTCTCATCTAACGCTTCAGGAAAAATCAAATAGGCGTGCAGTATTTCCCAAAGTGTTGAACTACTCCTTTAGTTGACTAGCTGGAAAGCCCGTCGGTGGATTGATTATTTTATTGACTCAGGTTGTTTGGATGACTGGTTGAGTTATTGGGCTGGTATGGGAGCTAATTTATTGTTTGCTGGTTGGTTTATTTGGTTTGTGTGGATCCATTTTAACTGGCCTGGAGATGTTTTACTGTCAACTGTGATTACTTTGTCCAGGTTGGGTTGGGGGGACTTATTCTTCTTGTTTTAACTGCTTCCTGTTTGGGCTCTCTGGCAGTGGGTGTTTTGGTGTTTTGTGGTGTGGTTTGGCTTACATTTTGTGCCGGCCACATTTGCTTGGGATTAGTCTCATGGAGCAGCGTGGTCTCATATCACTTTAGTTTGGACTAGTTTGAGTTAAATTGGTTGTGAATGTCTGTTCTCATACGTTTTACCGCTTTCCTTTCCTGTGGGTTGTTTAAGTTGGTTTTATTTCCTTTTACTTTGGCTCGCTTGTGGTCGCCCCCCTCTTTAGCTGGGATTTGTTAGGTTGACTCTGCAGCGGCTGGCTTGATTTGCCTCGATGACTCTGGTGGGTATACACTGGTCTGAAGGGCTACAGAGCTGCATATCTGCTTCACTGAGGCTGATGTAACGCTGAGCCAAAGAGCTGCAACACTGCAGCGCCGCTCGCATGTAGAGATGCTTTGATGCAAGACGAAAACAGGCTCGCACACTGAAATGTGCATGGACGCACACAGAGTCTCTCAGAAAGCCGCGGCCGTCTGAAGAGACAGAAGAGGAACTTTTTTTCACCAAAGGGATGTCGTGTGTCGTAGGAAGTGCTCCACATTTTAATGAGGAGACGTGAGTGAAATCTTAAAAAGAAAGGTCACGTGATGTAAGCTTCTGCGTGAGGAAGCATGTCACAGAGAAAATGTTGCAGGAGGAATGCAAATAAGAGCTGCCCTACAAGTCAAACAGTGTCCTGGGCCGTGCTCTGCTTTTGATCGAGTGTGTATGTGTGTTTGATAGGGTGGGGTATATCTTCTTATACTGAGGGTCTGTTGATGAGACCCAAGCCGGTGAGAGGATAAATTCCTCAAAACAGAGGTCAAAATGTTCACAGTACACAGATAATAAAACACTGCTACAACCTGCTGGATAACAGAGTGGTTTTATTGGATGAATGTGTTTACTCCCCCAAATTCAAGATGAGTGCATGCAACAAGAAATAAGTGAATAGTTAAACACAGGGACAGAATTAGCATTTAGAAAATGTATTTTTTCATCCACTGTTTCTTTAAAGGAGCACTATGTAAGAACTCTTCAAAAAAATTGACTAAATTAATCAACAGAATGTAAAGAATTAACTGTTCTGACATCATACGAAAGACGTCTATGCACTGTGTGTTGCAGAGATATCTACTGAAGTTAGCATGCTAACCAGCTAGCCCCTGCTCGTCCTGTCTCGTAACACCATTTTGTACCTCAAGAGGCGATAGTGAGTCGGAGTAGCATCCAGTCTGCTCTCAGTCTAAAAACACAGACTTGGTTTTTTGCTGGGTTTGGCTCCTGCCACCCCGGGGCTACCCTAACCCTAACCCCCCCTCAGGCCTCAAACACCAACACTCTCCTAACTATTCACTTATTTCTTGTTGCATGCACTCATCTTGAATTTGGGGGAGTAAACACATTCATCCAATAAAACCACTCTGTTATCCAGCAGGTTGTAGCAGTGTTTTATTATCTGTGTACTGTGAACATAGGGTAGAGCTGCCAGCTAACTGAGCTAACAGCAGCAGTTGGCCTCCAGTTGGTTTGGAGAATGTTCACAGCAATTCTTACATATTGCACCTATAAAGGAAAAAACTAGGCCTTATTGTAATCAGTTATATTTTTGATTCATGGTTCATAAAATGGCGCAAAAAACACCTCTCTGCTAGCTCCACAAGCTAACAATCAAGAATGGTTTTCGATGAAAATCACATTTGTCAGGATACGTTTCAGCCTCTGAATCATTTAAAAGTCATTAAAAAAAAAAAATCTACATTACAGGAAGAGAAAGAGAGAAATTCTGATATCTAAATACTCAAAAAAAAACAATATGGGTTTTTTTTCCCCCCATATTTGACTGATTGACAGAACAAACCGTTAACACCGACGCACGGGATGAGTTCTTATTTGACCGTGTCTTTAGAAAAGAGGTAAAACTCTCACATAGCAGAATGACATAAGATGCATAATGTTGAAATCTGTCTTGTGACCTTTGTCGTGTCATCCCTCTCATCACCCAGCAGCATAAAAAAACTGAAAAGCAGAACTACTATATAAAAAAAATCTCTTTTAAGAGTTAACACTACACACATATTGTATGGCTCAACTCATTACTACACTCACTTCTCATATTCTTAATAGTTTTTTTTTTTTTTGCACCACTGCAGCAGTTTCAATAAGGTTTTTTAGATGACGTTAGTTTACATCAATTTCCGTCATCTTGCTCAATTCATCTCTTTGGCTACTTTTTGTTTGGCAGTCAGATGCACATCTGAATTATCTCTAAGCGTTCCTCATTTCATCCTGAGCCAGAAGGCAAAGCTCTCGATCTACCGGCCAGTCTTCGTTACGACTCTCACCTGTGGTCATGAGGGCTGGATCATGACCGAAAGAACTAGATTGCGGGTACAACCGGCCGAAATGTTTCCTCAGGAGGGTGGCTGGTGTCTCCCTCAGAGATAGGGTGAGAAGCTCAGTCATCCGTGAGGGACTCGGAGTAGAGCCGCTGCTCCTTTGTGTTGAAAGGAGCCAGTTGAGGTGGTTCGGACATCTGGTAAGGATGCCCCCTGGCACGTCCAGCTGGGAGGAGACCACGGGGAAGACCCAGGACTAGGTGGAGAGATTATATCTCCACACTGGCCTGGGAACGCCTCGGGATCCCCCAGTCAGAGCTGGTTAATGTGGCCCGGGAAAGGGAAGTTTGGGGTCCCCTGCTGAAGCTGTTGCCCCCGTGACCTGACCCCCGATAAGCGGTTGAAGATGAGGATGAGGACGTTCTTCATCTACATGGGGTCTTTTTAGGCCCCTTCAAATACTGATGTGTGAGAATGAAAAATGATCCATTATCACCAGATTTCAACAATTTCTCTGTCTAAATGTTTCTGGATACGAGCCCTCGTTTGTTTACCATCATAAACAATACTGTAAAAAATGATGGTAGCAGTAAGAGGACAGTAAATTGTGAACAGTAGACTTCACTGGATTCAAGTTCTCAATAATAACTGTCAATTAAAAATAACAATTGATATCTGACTTTTATGTCATAAAAATGCAAACACTTGAGTACAAATACCTCAAAACTGTACTTACCTGCAGTACTTCAGTAAATGCACTTAGCTACATTCCACTAATCCTGATCCTGTGACGATATCAGCTGATAGTACAAGCCTGTCGATACATTAGTCGGGTTCACTGCCTGTGAACCAAAATGGTTGCATTCCCATAAGCCTTTCATAACGTCTACTCTTTCACATTCGCTGTCAGCAGACAGTGAACAGGTGAGATCTGATACCTCTCTGATGCTTGCAGCTGTGTGGAACGTTGGCTCACTAATCCCCGATGAGTCGACAAGGTTTGTTTACAGCCACGTACTTCTGTAAAAACACCGAATATCCAGTTTAAGATGTAATCTGTTGTGTCGGGACGGCTGAGCTGTTTGTCAAAAGTCAGATTGAATATCGTGAGGCACAAGGAAGCTTCGTCTGTGACGTTGTATTCCTGCGTTATCATCTGATGTCGATGTTTATGTATGAGCAGCCTACTGTGTATTTGCATATGTGTGTGTGTGTGTGTGTGTGTGTGTGTGTGTGTGTGTGTGTGTGTGTGTGACAGAAATAAATATCAAATCCAGATCAGTTCAGTTGTCATGGGTCATTCAGTGTTCAAGTGCATTAAGGGCGTATCCAAATCCACTTTTGCTCGTTAAACGGCAGAGAGGGGATGTTTTTAATCTCTTGATTAATCATAGATGAGTTTTGGCTTTAACATGAATTAAACCAATCAGTGTTATCCCCCATTCCTGTTAATGGGCAGGTGTGTCTGCAGGTGCTTTGCTAAAATGGCAGAAACTCGTACTGAAGGTACTGTTTTGTGTCCTGAACGACTTTGAGGTAGACTCCCAAGGTGTATTTCAGCAAGAAACATCCAATCACTCAGCTTAATATCCTGTGATGCGTACCACTAATGCAGATGGAAGCTAAAGATGGTGATTCTGTGAGTACTCCACTTGTAAATAATCTGTAGACATCCCACACCAATGGTGGCTCAGACAGCTCACACAAAGACAGCAAGTCAATAGAGGAAGAGAATAGACTGGAGGTCTCTGACCACAGCATCCTGAATATGTCTCCTCTTGGCCCCAACACAGCACACACGCAGCGGGCTGAGCTGCTGCACGGCTTCACGTGCATGTGTGAGGAAACCATGTGCACACCTGGTTCCTGCTGCTTTCACACAGCAGGTTGTGGTAGTTGGGAGGAGGCAGGTGTTGGTTGCAGCCAAACCATAGAAAACCGCAAAGCAGTACCATGATTAAAAGTGCTTTCTGTGTAGTTTTAGTCTTTGCAGTGAGGAGCTGGACCAGATCAGAGGTGGGCGACTTCTTCGCAACTTGATTGGTGATAATACCTGCACATTCAAAATATTAGAGCACCTGAAATCACAACGTCCTCTCTTTCTGTAGTCAAAGCCCCGCCCTGCTGGGGGGCCCTGAGGGCAGAAATGAGCTGCCAACATACCCCCACTTCCTCTTTCAGCAATGCACATACTGCTCATACTTTAAAAAACTCAAATAAAATGTCCAGCAGCGAGACTTTGACATTGTGGCCCCTTTTAAGACCGGCCCTGGAGATCGGAGGCTAAAGCCGGACCGACATGACGGCTCTCATCATGTTGAGGTTGGACTTAAATATTCCCACATTTTCAATTGAATTAATGCAAACCAACTGTGTTAGCAGTGGTGAATGAAGACCCCCCCATTTAGTATTTATAAAGAGTGTATGGATGTGTAATAAATGCTTTATATCAGACTAACATGTAGTTGTAAGTGTTAATTAATGTATTTGTCAACAGCTACAACTCTGGAAGCTGGTTTACGAACAGATAAGTGCTGACAATAGAGTAAAATTATAACATATCCTGCAGATTAATAAACACTTAAAGGCGTGTTATATCTTCATATTATACAGTAAATCATTCATTAAATGTTAATACTGAGCTAATGAATGCTGGCTGTAGGTCATTGTTATCATCTGCTAATGGTAGAACAGTGATGGTTAAATAAGTTTTAGTACGTTTAAATAAGTTTTATGTACGTTGAATAAATGTAAAATCATATTTTTAGTGCATATGCAAAGCAGACAGAACAAACCTGCTGCACCACAGTAAATTTCCTCTCACCTTGAAACCACGAAGGGTTAAACTGCTTACTTCTCTCTTTCTCTGCGGATGGAGGAATCCACCCTGCTGGACTCAGACTCATAAACACGTGTGTGAATGTGTGTGTGCGCGCGCGCACGCAGGAGCCATTGACGCGCGCGTCCGTGCGTATGTGCGTTAATGAGTTGCGTGCATGTGTGTCTCTGTGTGGAAGACGTGTAATTATCGGAGCATGTGTTTGTGCCAAGCTGTGGAAGGCACCGTACTTTCCGTGTCCTGCAGATGAGCACGTGCACGCGCGCAGACACACACGCATGCACGCACACGAGGACACACACACACACACACACACACACACACACACACACACACACACACACACACACAGGACCGCCTCAGACAGTTTCTCAAATCTGTCCTCATTTCACCTAAATGAACTTTTATTCCACGAACTGAACTGACCTGAAATGAACTGTGATGTATTTGTTTTGCACTTTCTCTTTAAATTCATATATTTTTTAAAATCAGTTTGTTGGAGGATATGTAGTTCATTTAAAAGTGGACTTTTTATGATTTGTTCTGCTCAATATGTACTCTTTTATTAAGTTGACTGATAAGTGATTGCTGTAAAACCACAAAATAAAATTAAGATAATTCCAAAATATATAGAACAAAAGTACACTGTAAAAAAAATATGCATCTTTTCTCATGAACTTCATGTAAATCTATACATTTATTAATCTGATTCATGTTCAGATTTCTAGTAAAAAACACGAGTTGCTGACTCTAATGAACGTGCTGCTCGGAGGTTCAGTCCCGTCCTGCACTCAGTTGTCTCACTGGAGGCGGCCTTGTGTGTTGTCTTTGTTCTAACTTTGGTAAAAAGTGTCTCTAACAGCTGCTGCAGCAGCTGTGAAGCCTTTCTGTAAAATGAAGAACTGACTCCTCAGACTGAGAAAATGTAAACTGAGTGTTTGTCAGGATCGCTGAGGAGCTGCTGATTCAGCGTCACTCAGGAGGTTTGGCCTTCTCATAAAACCTCATTAGATGACTTTAATTATTCAACTTGAGCTCAGCTCTTTGTAAGGCAGCGCTGTTTAAGTCGGTTCAAAATGGTTAATTATCAGCATAAAGTACATAAAAACACTCACTATAAGATACTGAGTCATACTTCATTCATTGATCATATGCTGTGTTTGAAAAAGTAATTGCCTTCAGACAGATAATGGAGTAAAAAGTACAATATCTCCCTCTGAAAAGTAGTGGTGTAGAAGAACAAAGTAGCATGAAATGGAAGTACTGCAGTACAAACTCCACTTACAACACAACAACGTTTCTGCAGACAAATCTACCACTCGTGCAGTTTTCTGTAAAACGATGTAAAAGCTTTATTTACAGCCGTTGAAAACATTTCAAAGCAATTAAAATAGCATAATTACAATATTTTCAGTGTACAATAACAGTATAAACAAAAAGACACATTGCTACAGTTGTACTGGGTCGTTTGGAGTCTGTTTCTGCTCCCGCATGAACTCCAACAGATGCATTTCTGTACAGCGTTTCAGCAAAGCACGACACACCGCAGTGTCTCTGCCCCCTTCACTTCATGTGTTCGTCTTCTTAACAATTCCAATGAGAAAACAGTGTGCATAAATGTTTATTTTCCTGTTAACACACCATTGACTTTTGCTGATTCTCCCGTTCAAAGCTCAACAAATACAGCGGCTCCAGCAGAGCTGATGCGAGTCAGTAAAACCCTGAATGTCACACGACCGTTTGTGCAGCGTGGCGCCTGCGAAGGGCGGGCGGTGAATCAGCACATCACCAGGTTTCCATATCAGTTTCAGAGACGGTAATTCATCTTTCGGTTTCCTCCCTGCCATGCTCTCCTCTCACACTCCAGCTGTAATACAGTACTTCTAAATGAGGTCTTAGGTTTCACATGGCACAATATCAGAAATCAACATGCAGTCACACAGCGCGCTCAAGGAAGAGCGAAGCGAGCCTGAGACGTGTGCATTTCCAAAAGGATGCTGCATGTCACCGATCTGAAATGTCTCGTTTCAGACGTTTCCTCTGCAGGGCGCGAGGAGGAAATACAACTAGAAACAGAAAGTAGTGTGGTGAAGATTAAATGCGGACAAAATGACGAGAATTTTAACAGCGAACAAAGAAAGAAAACTGGGACGAGGAAGCGGCTTTAGCAAGAGTGAATGCTGGGAAAATGGGTAAAAATGGGTTCAGACTCCATGCAGCTATTTGTAACTCTAAATAGCCAACGTCCATGGACAGATTATGAGCCAACGGGCCTCTGGACACAGATACAGAAAAAGTCCTTAACTCCTAGTACATAAGAGTAAGACCTTTTCACGTCTCTTTACAGTCGCAGTGTATCTGTGCTTGTTCTGAGTCTCACTGTAGTCATGCTGTTTCTTTGTGGTCGTTTTGCATCCCTCATTGTTTTGTGTCACTCCGTAGTCCCTTTGCATAATTTGTAGTCATTTTGAGTCTCTTTGTTGTCGATCTGAGTCTCTTTGTGGTCGTTTTGAGTCTCTTAGTTTTCGATTTGAGTCTCTTTGTGGTCGTTTTGAGTCTCTTTGTGGTTGTTTTGAGTCTCTTTGTTGTCGTTTTGAGTCTCTTTGTTGTCGATCTGAGTCTCTTTGTTGTTGATCTGAGTCTCGTTGTGGTCGTTTTGAGTCTCTTAGATTTTGATTTGAGTCTCTTTGTGGTCGTTTTGAGTCTCTTAGATTTCGATTTGAGTCTCTTTGTGGTCGTTTTGAGTCTGTGGTCGTTTTGAGTCTTTGTGGTCATTTTGAGTCTCTTTGTAGTTTTGTTGTTGATCTGAGTCTCGTGGTCGTTTTGAGTCTCTTAGATTTCGATTTGAGTCTCTTTGTTGTTGATCTGAGTCTCGTGGTCGTTTTGAGTCTCTTAGATTTCGATTTGAGTCTCTTTGTTGTTGATCTGAGTCTCGTTGTGGTCGTTTTGAGTCTCTTAGATTTCGATTTGAGTCTCTTTGTGGTTGTTTTGAGTCTTTGTGGTCATTTTGAGTCTCTTTGTAGTTGCTTTGTGGTTGCTTTGAGTCTCTTAGTGGTCGATTTGAGTCTCTTTGTGGTTGTTTTGAGTCCCTTTGTGGTCGTTTTCCATCTATTTGCAGTCATGTTGTGTCTCTTTGTTGTCATTTTATGTCTTTTTTTAGTTGGTTGATTGACTTTCCAACAAAAAAATGTTTGCAGTCACTTCATATAGAGGTTCTGGTCCAGGTGTGTGCCCAGTAAGATGGTTCAGTAATCCACCCATTATACCAGTAAACCAACCAACTCCAGTTATGGGGGCCAATCAGATTCCAGGAGGAACGCGTGCCACCCCTCTGGACCCACCCCTGGATTTACCTATTGGTGCTGTTGTCTATTTAACTTCATGATTTCTGTCTTCAACACACGATTATTGTGACTGTTGTCAGATGTGGATCATTTTTAAGGATTTCTACATCTGTACAAAAGCTGGTTCTTCTGTGGACTTCATCCACTGAAACAAATCACCCGTTCATTACCTTTCATATCACATGTGCAACCACAAAGGTAACAAAAAACAGGTTTCAGCTACTGAACAGACTGTAATCCATCATGTCAGTGGAGGATTTGAAAATGAAACTCTGAGGCTGAAAAGTGAATTTAACTTGATTAAAACATGAGATTACACAGATGAGAGCGGCTGAAGAGAGAGTTTAGGTATGATGAAAGCCAGGAACACTTAGTCTGTGATGCATTCGTGTGGTCTGGAAACATCCAAGCTTGGCTCAAACACATACTCAGACGAATTTGGTTATCGATTGCATTAAAACAAACTTCTGCTGCTGCTGCTGCTGCTCTGATTTGCTGTTGTTGTTTGGATAACCTCACAGGGAGCAGCGTTCAACAGTGATGAAACTTTGTTTGAGAAGATTAAACAACACATGTAACACTCAGAACAACACAGTATCTTCAATGCTGCTGACAGAGGCTTTCATTTAAAACAGATGGACTTCCATTGAGGAGTAAAGCTTTAAGTTCCTGAAAATGCTAACCGAGATCTACTAAGAGTAATTTTCTGACACTAACTCAGGAAGTATAAATAGTATGTGATGCGGTGATTGATTGTTACCGATCACAACAACGCACAGCCTGGCAGAGAATTTGCTAACATTTCACTTGTTCCATCCAAAACAACCCAGAAAACAACCGTTTTGCGCAGATCTGTTTGGTCGACATTCACTGCAAAACACAATGTTTGGTGTTTCCTACTGTGCAGGTCACAGGCCAGAACCTGGCGCCTGCAAACTCAGTCGGGGTTATGGGGAGCCCTGTTTGGGAATGTGCCATCCATTGTCGTGTCAAACTTGGATGGTTCTGTAGAAAAGCTCAGAGAAGCGGCTGCACGCTACTCTTGACTGCTCATGACTGCCCCCCTGAGGCTGGAGAGCAGAAACTGCATTAGCTACGGCTCTTCCAGCCGCGATGGGAGCGCCGATGAGCCCGCCGATGAGCCCATACAACAAGACAAAACACAGCTGGGCCACGCAAAGTTTAAAGTTTTTGACTTATCAGAGGCGTTTTCAACCTGTATGTGGTTTTATAGATAATCTGAAGCCTGGATCACCACCGTTTGTTAGCTCAACAGTCAGTGACAAAACCCTCTTTGACTCTGCATGATTCAGTGTTTGGTTGTAGTCCAGAAATCTCTCTCTGAGAGTGTTTAATGACCTGGCAAGCACGAGGAGACTTGGCTGGGTCTGAATCACTGCGCTAATAAACGGATAACATGACCCTGTCAACAAACCAACACTTGCCAACTACATTCAGTCTGGCTGCTAACGATAAATCCAGAGGCTGAGACACAGGACAGTGGAAGACGGTGCTGTTTGATCAGCTATTGTAGAAAAATGCTTTTGATATTAAAACAACGTCAAAGTAAGAGGAGGAGTAAACAAGAAAACTGGAAATGACACACATGATTTCATTCCTGGTTTGTTCACCACCTTGCCCTTTTGAGTTTCGCTGCACTGACCGGGCAGCTGCGTAACTGATTATCAGTGTGCAAAGTCTTTGCTTTAATGCTGAACACAACCCGAGCAAAGATGGAGACGAAACCCCTTAATGCTTCATCTTTTAGGTGTCCATGTACAAAAGTGCCTTCACCTCTCAGTCTGGCTCTAGTGGAAACATGCAGGCTTTTCCGTACAGAGGAAGACTGGTATCAATTACTCACAGGCTGGTACAGTATCATCCTACTGGTATCAGTGGTGAGGGTCCTTTTTTTTTTTTTTTTTTTTTTTTACATATTAACAGATCATAATGTCTATTGTGTACCAACTGCTGTTTAATAAGTCATAAAGTCATGAAATACATGAAGAAAACATTAATTTTGCAATTTTCCAAAGACTAGAAATTTATATAATATAGATGTTTAGAAAACTAGTGGAAACTCAAAGAAATGTGTTCTCATTTTTATTTGAATGTCAGGATCGGTGCATCTACTTGAAAGTACCTCTTAAGGGATGATAATCCGGATTACAGATTACTTGATTACATACTTGCCAAACAGTAGCTGGAGAGCTACCGCAGCTAAAACGTGAACCAGGGTGTTGGAATATGACACAAACAAAATGGGACACTCCATCAACAATCCATACAAATAGATGATCAAGCTGCATTTGGACAGGATTCACTTCTATTGGGAAAGTTGGGTAATTTTAATTTGTCTGTGCTGATCAGTCAGAGCACACTTTTCCCGAGTGCTTGTTTTGTCAAGCGAAAATGAAGATGACGAAAGAGTTTAGTTACTGAGGATCACAGCATTTTACCACCCACCTCCCCCCTCCCTGGAATATCAATCCTGTCCAAATGGAGGTTTGAAGTCTGTAAAAACACCAGGTCCTGGCATCTGATGATCTCTTAGGTCAAAATGCTGGTTTGCTCTTATTAACTTTCAATGGAGACAAAAGCAGACATGTCATTTAGGGTAACAAAAGATGGAATGGCGCAGTAGTTGACTAACATTGGGTGATGGTTCCCACACAGGTCATGAGTCCATGCTGGATCCCGACTGGACACGAGTGCAGGATGACTTTTCCCTGCTTGAAACCTTCAGAAGGCAGAGATGGGGGAACTTATGTGGACCGGACCCACGTACTTTAACAACCCCGGGTCTGTAGAGTTGCTCGCCGGAGAAACTCATAATCTCTGTACAATAAAAACACCTTAAAAGAAGCCAAAAAAGTAAACAGGAAACTGTACAAGGCACATTTGCATTTCCACAGGCGTCATTTTGCACAGAGGCAGATTCAGATGACATGATTGCCGCTGCGCTGGAAAGGAGTGCAAAATCCCGGCTCTTTGGTAGCACAGAAAAGGCTCAGAGACCGTGAAGGAAAAACAGAGGTGACAAAACAAAAATGCAGGCGTTTTAGAATTCCTTAAAGGTGTTGACAAATCATTTCCATCAAAATTAACACAGCCAGAAGTCTTCTTCCTCACTCGGGAAACAGGAGGAAGTCGGGTAAGGCTTAGTTCCCCGCGCACGAAAAGGAGATCGAAGGTGTGATGAATCCAACACAGATACATGATCAAAGAAAAATGCTACGTCTGCTGGGTTTTCCAAAGGCTAAACCTGAGAGAGGTCCTGGCTGCCTGTGCTGCCTTGCAAGTAGATTATCCGTCCAATCACGAGGAGCAGGAGGCCCACGCAGAGCAGCATGGCGGGCTCCTGGTGGATGTGCGGCAGTGGATTCGGATGGATCACGACCCGTCTGTGTCGCCCCGCCATACCCTGGAACAGAGAGGAGAGAGAGAGGAAGAGATGCTGTGATATGAAACTAGTGTTTGAAGATGAAAAAGTACTTTCTTGTCAGCTCGTTTGTCATGTCATGAATCATTTGCATTGGCTTTTGCATCATGTGCGTGTCCAAGTGTGTTATGATATACATCAAAATGTTCACGTAAACACTCTGCGGTCCCTTGATGATTTCAAATCAAACACACACACACACACACAGCATGTTTACATCCACAGGAAGCAGGTAAGTACAGTTCTCTACATCCTGCCACAACTCTCTTTACACTCTGTGTCTCCAGGTGTGATTTCCTTACATCACCGTCTATATGAATGCATATGTGCAATGTGTGTTTATGTCTGCATCTGTCTGAAGGCCTCTGATCTCAGTGTTGTCACTACGACCATCTTTACTCAGAAAGCACACATGAAAGCAAACTCTTTTTTTGGGAGATTCTCATACAGTAAAGACTCCGATGAGTCACAAAATGTGGGTGAAATATTTTTCTCTTTAATACAGAGAATAATACCACAGAGAAAGAAACAGTCTTTGATCAAAGCTGAAACAAAATACAAATCAACATAAAGAAGAAAAAGCTGTTGGTAGACAGGTTAAAAAAAGACACAAGACAGGTTAAAAAAAGGGTCAAAATCAAAGCAACAGAGGCCGCGGTGCCCTGACTTACAGTCTGAAAGAACTCTGACTTCAAATAAGTTGTGGCGCTGAGTGAAACAAACAGAATGAGACCATTTGCTAATTCTTTTTGACATACACCTATCTGAAATCAGCACCAAGACCATATATTTAACATGTTGCCTCCTCAACTTTATTCATTTACAGCAACACATTTCAAACACGTTTGGACAGGAGCAGCTAAAGACTGGGAACGACGTGGAACGCTCCAAAAACACCTGTTTGGATCATTCCACAGTTAAACAGGTTCATTGGTAACAGGTGATCGTATCGTGTATGAAAGGGGCATCCTGGAGAGGCTTACCTGAGATAAGATGACATCATCAGGGTAATAATCAAACTTTGGAAATCACGGTCCAAAACCATAAAAGACATTGTTCAACTGTTATCACAGGTTGAGGAGTTTATCCTCATGGTGATTAAAGTGACCTTTACCTATAAAAATGGTGGAGTTCTCCTTTACACATCAAGACTCATTCAAGGCCAACAGCCAGCGACACGACTGCAGAAAGTCTTGTTGGAGACATCTAACGGGGATCAAACCCTCACTAACCTGTGCTGTCCAGCATTCAGGTATTTCTTCCATTAACCATGACATCACCTTCAAGCTGAGAGTTAATAAGTGAGATCACCTCCTGTAGTTCTTCGCTCAAATGTCTTTCCTGTCTCTTGCTATTTTGAACGCCTCTCTGCAGTCATTCCGACACACTTGGCACGCTGTTGACTGAAACAGGTGTTTTCTTTACTGCTCGGCATCCCTGCAATCTTTGGCATGGGTCCAACGCTCTGGCAATAGAAGCAGCTTCTCACCAATAAGAGGTCTGCCAGATGGACAGAAGAGAAAGGACATCTCCCCTGGGTGGACGTGCACCGGGAAACGTCGCCCACAGGAAAACACTCCAGGAACAACAAGGTTCCTGCTACTCAGGAGAGATGGAAAGGTGAGTGGACATCTCCACAATGCATGACTTCGCTTACACTAAGAAACACAAGCTGCAAACTTATGTTAAGAGCAGGACAAAGGATTCACTGAGAGCTTATGCTATCCTAGCGGCAGCTCTCAGGTGTGAAATGAAGCAAAGCTCTACTTATAAAAACCCCACCATCCTCAGCTACTATTGCTCCAATAAATAAAGGTTTAAAGAGGAAAACTTCCACTCTGACTGAAGCGTTTACAAGAATAACGAAGGAATTTACAAGAGCAGGAATCAGTTTTTCCGCTGGAAGATGGATGTCCTGTTTTGGCACGAGGCTCTGTAAGTACAGCCCAGCCGGATGGACTGTACAATACCATCCAGACATCGACTGGCACAGAATAAGCGTTCTGCCCCGGGGCGAGGCTGCTCTCTGAAAAACAGGATCTTTATGGACGAGAGCGAGAGGGGAATATCAAAGCTGTGCGGTTTGATTCGAAAAGTGAGCCAAAAACCACAGAAACCAATAATGTCAGAGGAGGAAACAGGTGAGAGGAAGACTAGTTAACCCTGTGATGAATCAGTCTGCTCCTGATTCTTCCTCTGACTCACAGATGACCATAGAACTGCCACAATACTGATCTGAGACCTCACCCTGATTTCCTGTGCAGAACCAGTTTGACCAGCCGGATAGATTGCTAGAGAAAGGAATGCATCGTTGAAGAGAAATCCACAATAGCTGAAAATAAACCACAAAACACAATATCTCTACATGTGTTGCATCATCTAGAAGACACACAGGCTTTTGACCCCTGTTCAGACCAGAGACACAGAGGAAGCCAGTCCTAAGGAGAGGAAAGCAACAACCTGCAGACAACGTCAATCACGGGCGCGGATTTCCAGCCACGCTAACGTCGAGTCGGTTCACTTTGGTCCACAGTGAAATATCTCATCAACTATCGGATGGATTGCCATGACACCTGGTTCAGACATTCATGTCCCTCTAAGGGTGAATTCTAATAACTTCAATGATCCCTTAAGCTCCATCTAGCGCCATCACCAGGTCACAATATGAATTTGTTCAATACTTTGGTGGGTGAATAATTAACTTGCGAAAACTGTCACAACCTCGTCAGCCTCATCAGTGCAGCTGTACTGTTTTTAGTGCTAATTTGCAAAAGTTAGCATGTAAAAATGCTAAACTGAAATGGTTAACATTATACCTGCAAACATCAGCATGTTAGCACTGTTACTGTGAGCGTGTGAACGTGCTGATGTAAGCATTTAGTTCAAAGCCTGAGTGCAGTCTCACAGACACTGAGTCTTGTTTATTATTCAGTGAGGTTTAAATTAAATCCACCATGAAAGGGGAAAACTGGACAGCATTAAGACATGTGGAAAAACATTTAATTCTAACATAAAATGGACACAGCAGTGCAGGAAGTCGCTGAATGAGTAGCAGAGCCTAAGAGGTGTAAGACTCATTTGGCTGCTGCTAAAACTGAATGTCATCAAGGGAGTGTTTGGCAGTGAAATGAAGAGCAAACTCTCTCCAAACACTGATTTTTGGGGTATTTGGTTTCATCTCCACCACCTAAATTTCTGCCATTATCATAAATCAAGATTCGTGTGGGTACAGAGGCTTGAGCGAACAGCCACTAGTTCAGCGGTCTCTTTTATTTGGAGCTCAGAAGTTTGTCGTTCGACATCACAGATTAGAGCTTTGCTTTTGACTTCTGCAGAAAGTTGGAGTGGATTTTTTACAGAGGAGCAAACTTTGCAAAAGCAGCAAAGGGCTACAATTGTCGTTCAGTGATTTATTTTCTCAGGTTACACCATTTCTGACCTTTAGACGTGTAATTCTACTTCTCTGCTGTAACAACTTAAGTTATCGTTATTAATGTTAATGCGCTTGCAGCAGCGTTCGTCATGTTGCACATTAGAGACTTGTCTCTCCTTAAAGCAGCCTTGGAAGACAGACACAAGGTTTGTGGTTTCTGAGCTGGCAGAGTTTCTGTGCTCTCTCCTCACCTCACGAACCGCTGTCATGATTTAACTGTCGAGATGGTCTGCAGTTTGCAGAAAGAGACCACGCTGGCAGATTTATGAGTGTCAAGACAAAAAGCAAACTTACTGAGAGCTTATATAAAATGTTCAATTTGTTGATGTCTAGATACCCGACTGTGTAACTAGTCAGGGAGAGATTTCTAATGATCACTTTTAACTTCATATTAATCACATGTTGTGACCCAAAATGCAGAATTCCACCTCTTCAATATTGTTCAACGTTACAGTAGATCCAGCTCTGTAGCTGCATATCTTTTACATCAAGAGCTAATGAAAGTGCAGGAGAACCAGTCAATGACAACATACCAGGAGGATGTGGCGAACCGGTGAGGAGCTGAGACTTGATGCGTGTGGTTTAACACAATTGACGCATTTGCATCTGACCAACATCTGTATACAAGGTGTCTCAAACCACCTCTGGAACAGATCATGAGTGATTAGATCACTGTCCTACTTCAGTGCATCTTGGGTGCATTTACACCAGCATTCATTTGTGTTAAGTATTATCAGAGCTGTCTGATAGCAGAAGGTGCATGTTAAGAGTTTCTTCAGCTGGTTTTACGGATTCAAAGGAAGAGTTTGACATTTTGGCAAACACACTTATTTGCTTTCCTGCTAAGAGGATTGAAGGGCCATTAGTTGAGAAGCATGAGCATCTTATGATTTAGTTAGAGATCAACTTTAATCTTTGTTTTTTTTGGTTTTTAGGTGAGAGATCTGGGTTGGGCGGTCTGAATGGGGTTGGCACTGGGATGGTTGGGGGTGTGGACACAGGAGTTTATATTAGGGCTTTGAATGATTGACAATTCAACTGTAATTGTGATTAACATTTAATCCCAAGCGATTTTTTTAACTCCCAAAAAAGACACTCAATCAACTGGAGCTAGGGGGTGCAATCAGATGAATTTTAATTACCAACGACTGCACAAGCTTGGAAGATGCATGATGTGCAATAAGGCTAATAGCTTAGCTTAGGATCAAGACTGGATGTAGGGGAGAACAGCTACTCTGGCTTTCTCCAAAGTTAAAAAAAAGTGCAGCCACCAGCACCTCCAAAAGTCTCAAAGCACTGTGCTGCATCTTTGTTAAATCCAAGCACAAACACTAATGTCTAAAAGGTTCCAGCAAATCAAGTGTTCTGGGAATACAAATGATTAGCTAAGCTTAGCTAAACTGGGCTGCTCTGTTATTTGGGTGATTGGTTCCATTTCACAGTCAGGAGAGGTTGACTTCCACTGCAATCAGAAGCAGATGCACTCCTCAGCTGGAAAACTGCAGGCTGAGAGTCTGACACGAAGCCAAAACCAGTTCCACTAACCAACACTTGATATTCGACCTTATACCTCAGGATTACAGAAAAGGAAATACACACATATGCACACATAGACACACATGGGTAATCATCTAATAGCTACCTCATTTAAACTCTTACCTCAAATGACCCCTTCCATCATCTGAGAATAGAAAACCTGCTGCCACAAATCATTTTCCTGCTGTCACTGCAACTCTGCAAGCTTCGAACGACTTCAACTGGCACACACACACACACACACACACACACACACACACACACACACACACACACACACACACACACACACACACACACACACACACACACACACACACACACACACACACACACACACAAATGCAGGCTCCACAATGTACAGTACATAGACATGCATATAATACTGCTGGTGTGATGCAATATGAGAACAGGCTGATAAACATGAACAAAAAAAAGATCCACAACACAAGAGAGAAACCAAGCAGGCAGTCAGCCAATCAACTTGCTAGACAATCAGTTAACCAGAAAATCCATCAGTCAGAGAGTAAATCAATGCACCAATGAATCAACCGCGCTGTCATTCAACCAGCCAATCAAACGAGATGATACGACTCGTGAACATCTGCACATCTGCTTGAACAGATAATGATGATTATAATTGCATGTTTAATCTAAACTGCTGCAGATCGTGTTTTGTTTAAATACGTGTCTAATATCCCACCATGTTTTACATTATCGTGAGAAAAAAAGTCAAGGAAACCCATCTCAGGTTTAAAGTGCCTGCAAGTTAATTTGCATAGAAATGACTATAATGGTGCAGGACTAATCTCGTATAACGTCCTTATTTCTCTGTTTGGGTTTGGAAACTGTTGATTCTGCCTGTAGATTTTGGGAAAAGACACATCTGTGATGCAGAAGATTTCATCTCGTCTTGCTCTTCTCCCTCTCTTCACAGTGGAAACATTGAGTCAGCCCGTTCCAAAAAGCTCATGTGATTTTGTTTGGTCACCACAACTTACTATGCTGCCTCTCAAAAATAGCTCTCTAAACAAGGCTACACTTACAAGCGCACACACACACATACACACAAACAGTACACACACAATGTAAACTGTTATATTATTTCTCGATCCTTCTCACTCTTACCTCTCTGCTTCTTAAGAGCCACTATGCAAACCTTCCCAAACACTATAATTTGAAGGTTTTACTCCTTAAAATGCCCCCCCCCCCCAGGGATTTCTTGTTGTTAGAACATGTATAACAAGTTTAAACAGAAAAATCTGCAGTCTCAAATTTCCGTCCATGTAAATATCTGTCTACACATTATCCTTAACATGCAAAGCCACACATCGACACCCACACACAGATGCTGCATTAGTGATACTGCGGTTCTAAATGTGGCTGATGGCCTCCATCACGTCATCTCTGTTATTACTTATCTCTTTTGTCCTTTTTCCCAAACGCATGTTGTGAAGTTGAGACTGCAATAACTGCCAAGCATGTTTGTCTCCGCTCTGCGTTTGATTCTGACCGGTGTGTCCATCCAGAAGCTGTCCACCAAAATCACACCTTCACTTTTCAATGTCAGCATCACATTTTAAGACGCAATCAAGGAGCTTTGTGCATGGAAAGTGAAGGGAAACGTTCCATAATGTGGAGGACACATGACTGCAGCATGTTGTGGTCTGACACAACACAACACAACACAACACAACACAACACAACACAACACAACACAACACAACACAACACAACAGAAACGAGGTGTGTAGTTCAAGAGAAAAACTTGCTGACACTGAAAATATTGCATACTGATCAGATTTTGTGAGTAAAGTAGAGCTCAGAGGATGCTCATTGCTGGAATTTGTGCAATACGGAGTCAGAAAAAAGGCTCTGTGATGCTGAAATAAAACTTTATGAAAACTTTCCAAGTGTCTTTGAACTCCCCTCCAAATCCAGGACGAGCCTTCAACACAACAATCCTCCAGCCTGCCTGCAAAAAGGCAAATGCTGCAATAAATCAGCATTTAGTCCTTTACTCCACCGAAACAGGAATGTACACTTAACTCGTGGATAAACAAGGGTTAAAAATACTGCGTCTGATGCACTCTTTGTCTTTCATACACACTCGAACACACATAAACAAAAACACAAGCAGCCAGTCAGTGACACCCGACTGGCCCACAATGTTCCTCCGAGTTATTTCTGTCTTCAGGACAAAGGGTTTTTACCTCTTACTGAAAGATGACAGAGTGTGTGTTGGAGTTTGAGTGTGTGTGTGTGTGTGTGTGTATGTTTATGTATGTGTGTGTGTGTGTGTGTCCGTGTGTGTGTTTTGGCAGGATAATTAGACCTTGTGCTTTGCTCCCTGAGAGTTTTTTAACCACAGGGCTGAGCCATAATGAATCTACACTGTCACGGACACTAGACACACACACCACACACATGCACACACACGCACACGCACACACATACACAACAGACACCATATTGAGCACGTTTACAGATGTTTGAAAACAAACGCACACATTGTGTAAATGTTTAACTGGCACACATAATCACGCACACATTGTGTAAATGTTTAACTGGACGAGTGTGTGTTGGGGTGGGGGGTGAGAGAGGCTGGCTTAAATGAGGGCAAAGGAGAGTTGAGCCGGTGAGAGAGAGGAAGACTATTGAAAAACAAATAATTACTTGTCATTATATTGGCGATTACGCAGCGCTGTACATGTTTTCCTGGCAAATAACCAACGACTGCGATATGGTTTGTGTGTACAAGTATTTTTGCAAAAATGCTTTGCTAATTTGTCAGACAACATAACGAAGCGAACACAGAGAAACCAGGTGTGTGTTTGTGTGTGAGTGCGTTCTCAGATGATGTCAGTCATTTTAAAGCCTTTACAGTCTGAAGTGATGCAGCTCGGCCTCCACGCCTTTAGGCAGTGAAACTGAACAAAGCTCTTCTGTCAACAGCGGCAACGTGCTGGCAGCGACAGCAATGTGAGGGTAAGTTGGTGATAATGCGAGTACTTGTCAGAGAGCACTAAAATATACCCCAAAGCCTGCGGATCATTTCACAGATTATATAAAACCATCCTTATAATACAAAACCTTCGGGCTCAGGTTCCTTTTTTATCTTTGTAGAGGAATAATTATTCATTCAGCCTCTGTCCAGCTGGCCTCATATGATGATCTATAATGTTGTTGAGAATTTGATTACATTTCTTTGTTTGCTGAAGCGACCGAAGTATTTCATAAATACATTTCTGACCTGCTGATGGCAGCACATTGAAAAGGAAGCGATGATATCTGTACCAACTTCCATGGCAGTCTATCCAGCAGCTACACAAAAATGTCAGCCTTGTGGGGGTGAGAGCTAGAGTCCTCTGGGAACCATGAATGTCTGTACTAAATGTGATGGCAATCCATGAATACAAGAATGAAATTATTTATTTTATTCTTTGCTGTTTTTCCTTTTACCTATATTAGGTACAATTGTGTTAAAAACTGCATCTTGCAATTTATGATATACTTGTGGTGGGATTTCAGTGGCTGAGTGAGCAGTATTAGCAGAGTGATACAGAACTGTATCATCTGCATAAAGATGTTACAATTTGTTAAAGAGGATGTAATGTTTGTGAACGAGGAAGGACCCAATACTGAACCTTGGGGAACCCCCTATGACAATGGTAAAAATACAGAAATACCATTTCTCCAAACCGCACGTTGCTGTCCATGATACAAGAAGTGTTCATGATAAAGCCACACCAGTAACCTGAATCACCCCAAATTCACCCCTGCCTAGCCCAGCTGGACTTGATCCAGGCATGATTCATGATGATACACGGATCTTGCTGGGCCAGTTTTATGACGGTGTGAAGTTAATGGCATTGTTGAGAACTCCTTGAAATTTCCTTTTGCTTAGAAACTTCCTCAAATTCAACTCAGAACTTTCAACTATCAAATTCAAATTGGCCAACCCCCCACAACCCCAATGTGTCTGGATTTGGTCAAAGTTTCTGGTGGGGTCATTCTTCAAGGAAAACTGGTCTCAGATGAGAGACCAGACATGTTGACTCACAAGGAATCTCAGAGTGTCAGTGGAATAGAGACACTATGATTCACACCTTGGGGGTGGGGGGATGGGGGGCTGTCTTGGCTGAATGCTTGTTGGTGGGCTAACCTCCTGTAGTTTAGCCATGCACACTTTGAAACAGGACCATTAAACTGCAGGCAGGCACCATAACCCATCAAGGAGATTCCAGTAGAGTGATAAGGATGTAATCCCTCACCGGCATCCTACCAGAGGGACTGTCCAAGTGTTCTGGCCTCATTTCTTCAGCCTATGTTCATTTTGCACAATCATGGTTATATTGGGATCAAGTTAATCACTCATCTGTGCAGTCTTGGCAGGACAAACTGCAACAACAAAATCGTCTTTCTTCCCATGCTGATGATCAAGTATCTGATTCAAATCTGAAGAACCTGAAAAACATCTAATGCTACTGTGGTTATGAAATCATGTGTGACCGTGCATGTGCACTTGTCCACAGCAACACCAACACATGGCAAGAGAACAGGGAACAAGCCTCCACGTTCCTCTTTTCTGTGCCTCCTCAATGTTCTGCAGCACAAACAAACACACATTCACACACTTTTGGATAATTCTGCACCCGAGTTCACAAAGGTTTGACACTAGGACACGTACAAATGCACTCTTCTTCTCTTTCTGATGGTGTGACTAGGTGTTGACTCACAGCCTCAACTCATCACGTTCTAACATATTTCTCCGTCCTCCCTCTGTTTTCTTCTGCAGCTTGAGTCACAGCTGCGAGGGCCAAACCCGCCTTGCCTCGCCTGACTCTTGGCACTTACCTTCTCCCAGCTCGTGGGATTTTTCATGTATGGAATGAATTCAATTCTTCCTCATGGCAGTGGACTGCTGTCAGCCATTAAACTCCTGATTTTCCCAAACCTCTGGGCCTAACTTGGTGAAATGTTCAGGGAGCGTGTTGACAGTATATCTGATCATCCAGAAGGCAGATGAGTGCAGTGATTGATCAAAACCAAAATGTGAAAGAAGGATGAGTAACCCGGCTCTGTTAATGATGGGTTTGAGAGCAATGTGATGACTGCTGGAACCACAAGTGCACTCAAATAACATCCCTTAAGGGGTTTCATGGCTTTTTTGTTACACATGCAAGAGTGTTTGGGCGGAAAAATGCAGCGGCATGAGAGCAAAAAGGGTTAACTGTCTTCTGCTGGATGCTCATTAGCACCCAGTAGGTTAAAGCCGGTAGGAGAGTTGTAGCTTTTATAGCTGCTAAGCTTTTGACACTGAGGCAGCATTTTAAGCTCGTCATTGGGATGTAACGGTCCTGTCATGCCTGTTCTTGACTTTCACTTTTTAATCTGTTTCTCTGATGAGATTAAAGTGAATTCAAACCAGCTCTGATTTTCTTCCCTCTTTCTCTCTGGCTTCCCAAAGATCCAGTCAGCTCTGGATCTGGTAGAGGAGTAAATAAAAGTAATGACGCAACATGCAGAAATGTTGCCAAAGACATTGAAGCCAAGAGGAAATGAACTCTTAGTGCAACTTTACAACACACCCTGACTGACTGATAGGAATACTGCACCATTCAGAGGATTTCTATTGCCCGCAACAATGTGATGATCCTCTTCAGTGACTTTCAGCTGCCATATCATAATCAGACTCATCCATCTTTCAAAACTTGTCACCTATTAAATAAATAAACATACAGACAAGCTGAACAAAATGCAAAATGGTGCGTTTAAAAAACACATTGGTTGGTAATTGCAAAAATAAAAAGGCCCATGCTATCAGCAGGCAAGTCTCTGCAGACAACAATGCTATTTGCACCCAAACCACGACGGTTTCCCAAAACTAACTGAATAGTTTTGGTGTCTAAACGTAACCGGGCTGCAACTGAATGGAGAAAATATGTGACACCGCAAAGGTGACGGAGCAAACACTTAAAGGTGCCCTGTGGAGTTTTCCTGTAAACAAACAAAAGTTATGTTTACATTCAGTGTTTCTCACCCACCACTGCATCGCTGACAGATGTGTTCAACGATCTTTCCTCCTCATAAATCATCTGTACACTCAGCTTCTTTCTTTTTTAAAATCGGGCCATGTTTACATCCATATTTACAAGCTTGCACTCTTCTTCTTCATCCCTGCATTTGCCAGCACATTACCACACTTCTCTACACATCAGCCACCCACTGTCAATAATCACACCAGTGTGAATCCAGTGGCAGGAGTGTTTATCAAAATCATACAAATTCTCATATAAACATTGCTTACTAATGCTACTGGTGGTCAGAAACTCCACAGGGAGCACTTAAGTATAAAACTTTACTGTGTCTCCATCTTTTAACAGCTGCAGGAGGAGACTCTGGAAATGATTTTGCGTTTCCTCTGTTATTAATTAGACACAATTTTCAACTCATTTTCAACCATAGCACCACATAATAATAATACTATACATACACAATTACATCTAATATTCAGAGCTTCCTGTTCTCATCTGCCCAGAACAAACAGCATTCAGAAACACCTCTTTGTACATGAGTACCTCAGACAGTCTGCCAAGAAGTAATAGTGCTGAGGCTGAGCAAATACGCTCTGCTTTCATGATGTGAGCAATCAATGAGCTTCTCTGGGTCTCACCACATTTAAATACCCTAAGTTGTACCGCTAAGTTTTGTTTTTGTTTCTTTCCCACTGCTGGAAGCTGGCAGAGGGCTCTGCAGAGGAGAACAGTGCTGCTATTCCACCTCAGCAATTCCATCTTCTGCTCCTCCACTGTTGATGTCCTTTTTGTATCATATGGCTGTTTTCTTGTTTTTTGTTTTGAGGGTTTAAACTGCAGTGGTTAATGTGGCATCTGGAATTTCTGCAGCTTCAGGCTGGCGGCTCGGTTATTTTCTGATCAAGAGTCATTTCGTTTTTCTCACCCCGAGCGCAGTGGAAATAACCAGCTGGTCACAGGCTCCCTCTGATCACCCAAGGCGGCATTTTAGAGGCATGTTTGTCCTGACCCCCCATCTGTTTTATGTCTACTTGCCCTACTGAGCATACTGCTCATTTTCAACAGTCTCCAGCTTCATATTCACACAGTTAAACAGACGCTGTTTTGACTTGCTTTGGTTGTGGTGCTGCAGACTGCTGTGATTTGATAAACACTGACTAATCAATTGTGGCAAACAAAGATATTAATGAACCACGTTGGATGGAGACACAAATCACTCAACAAAATGTGATTTTACACACTCACACAGTCATATCTAGGTTGGACCCAACCTTTGACATAGCCGACAATAAACCTTTTAAGATAACTTACCACAACAATAAGAAAAAGACTACAAAAGAGACAAAGATCCCACACAAGGACACACATGGAAATATTGTCACTGACCCTCAGGAGAAGCAGTCTGTTGAAATCATCTCCAATGTGTCGGAGCTCTCGTCCGATTGCCTCCATCTGCATGTCCTCTGCGTTTCGTGGCCGCGTGCTAGAGGGGCTGGGAGAGTGTCCTGAAACAGAGATGAAAAGGCATGCAGAATTTGCTATAACTCTTGCAGTGATTAAAGGTTTTAATGCCACTGAAGTTCATATATTTTGGAGATGCTAAATTTATGTGAATCACAATGTGTAGTATATATCATGAGTGTGTAGTTTTACATGTTGTTGGGGCTTTAGGCCTGAAAACAGTATGAAACTTCAGCACCAAGGTATCTAAAATCTGCAGAAACCACAGATGGACATGACTGTGGATGTATTTATGTAAGTGTATACACTGATCCAAGATGGTGGCTCATTCATTGCAACAATATGCCCACTCAGTGCACCAGTGCACTCATCAAATGATGAGCATTACCAGAGCTGCAGTTCAGACTGTGGTCACAACCCCAAAATCACCACACAGCCTAAGTGCTGTAACTTCCTGTGAGCTTGACTGATGGAGCTTTTGACAAACAGTGAGGAACACTATTTAAACAGCTTTCCAACCAACACTTGAACGCAGCAAAACGGTTACAGTTACCAAAACACACATTCGGAGCACCACCAAAATCCTATCTGCAGTAACAATCTGAGGACATGAAATAACAGAAAAAAAAAAAAAAAAACCCCACCAAGATACGCAGTTAGTTTTATCTGATGTTAGAAAAGATGCGTGCTAACAATGCTATGCTAGGAAGCACAGATGAGAAGCGAAGCAGGAGAGATTAAAAAACACACAACTTTAAAGTTTTATGTTTATGTGACAAAGACTGTTGATTGGATAGATGAGTGAGCAGATCTTTTGAAGAGCTTCTATGTGAAACAGACACAGTATTAAATGTGTGTGTTTCACTAGCATCACAATGAAGATGTAGAGAGATACCACTCTGTCTGACCGGGTGAGCGAACATGTGTGTACGCGTATGTGTGTGTCTTTGTGGTTAATCTGTTATATTTTCAGTCTGAACTACAATATGAATATGAAAGGCTCTGACCTCTTACCGATTTCCACTTATGACTCATGAACGCTGTTACGAAACCCAGACTTAATATTTCTCACATCCTCCAATATTGACGAGACCAACGCAGCTGACTACACCAACAGCATCCACAGGAGTGTTTATGATGGGAAATATGGGCAAGGCAGCCGTGTAAGGCATGAATACACAAAGCAGTACGAGAGAGCACTGGAAAGTACAGCAAGTGTTTCTTATTTCTGGGGCTCAAAACTAACTTTTAAAGGCAGCCGCCAGGTTAGCAACCAGACGTGCTGCCTGAACGTGATGCGTCACTGATCAGCTTCAAAAATCTTTTTGTATTTCTCTCAGGTTCATCTGGTTCTTGAATCAATTTGCACATTGGTTTGGGAAGCTGATGGGTTTGATGGCTTTTCACCCCACAGTCAAACAACTTCATTTGCTTTGCGATGTCTAGAACACGAACGCCTGTGTGCACGTGTAGAAATGTACATAAATGCACTGCAGACGCCAAATAATGGAACAAAGATGACTGAAAATGTCTGATGGATGCAGCTCTCATCTATGCATCTCTCAACTGGTATGAGCACAGAAGAGCTGAGGCGAGTCAGTCATGTGACACTGAGGTCTCACTTTGGCCTGACAGCCCCGACAGTACTGGATTTTTGAGGATGACATTGATATGAACCCATGACTCATTTCTGCTCTGCCGTTTCTTGTTACTTAACGGCTGACATCGATACTGATACATCTGCAATAAGCTAATGTTGCCCAATATATTGACTTCTGTCTACTATTTTTTTAATGGACATTAGCTCTGTAACATGTATTGAACCAGGATTATTTTTCCAGGAAATTATTTTAGAAAATAAACACAAAAAACAAATGTTATGTGTTTCTATTCATGCAGTTCTCACAGAACTAGCACCCTCTGAAAGTTCTTTACAAGGCTTATAATTTACGGTTTGCTAATGCTGAGACAACAGCCATATTTTGGATCACTGTATTTTCCTTGGAGCAGCTGACTTGTTCCAGAGGACACAAATCTTCAAATGAATAGTCTTGATTTTGCCAGAATACATAAAGAATAACTCCTACTTAAGACGGTCAATTATTAGACAGCTTTGTGCGCGTTCTTAACTTAGATTTCTTTGTGAAGTTCATTTGTTAGAGCGAAGCCTCGAGCAAAATCTATCTTTGTGCAACCAGCCCTGAGGTTGTGTTTTAATTAAACAGTGTGAATATAAATCAAACCACGCAAATGCATCAATGCTGACTGTTCCACTTTGGCAGAACCTGAAGAAACATGACTTGAGGTGTGATTTCTCTGCTGCAGGAGGAGGAAGCGTTGTGATAGGATGGCTGTAATCATGCTGTCAGGGAGAGAACAACAACAAGATGATAAACTGATCCTCCTTAAGCTCCGGCGCTCTATCTCGTTCTCTAACACACCATCAGGCCGGCCTTCTTGATAACTCAGACTTTTTTATGTTGAGCACAATGTGCGATATTTTGAATGAGTGTGTGTTTATCTCCTGCCTGTTCTATCTGATGGAAGTAGTGAATGAATGCAAGGTGAAGGCTCACTGTCTGCATATTACAAAGGACCTGCAAGCCTATTTTGACTGCCACACACACACATGCACGCACGCGCACACACACACACACACACACACACGTGCGCTCGCTCGCGCACACGCAGAGGCCTACTTTGATTGGCGTACTTAATGGATGACACACGCACACGCTCCTCTGTTTTGACTGGTATCTTGTCTGTCTCGCTGCAGTGACACAGAATGAAGGAGACACAGGGCAATCAGTGAAGCTAATCACTGCTATTATACAAAGCAGACTCATATGTCCAGAGGTTACAATACGCTGAGGCCTACGGAAGTTTAAGTTCAGTCTCCAGAGATCACTTTTTACTGACAAAACACCACCATCTATGTAGAAAATACATATCCAGACAGATATGGATGTGATTCAAGCTGAGGTTTGTTTGCTGGGGTTTGTCATCCACTGTGAGGGGATTCACTCTGTTTGCTGGTTGCTTTGTTTGTTTTTGTGCCAGATCTCAGCCTCATGCCACAGTGTTGTTTATTCCTAAGCAACAAGATAAGCAACTTTAGCCAACAGCGTCGTTGCTTAAAGAATGTGTGTCTTGTTCCGTTTTAATATCTAAATAAATAGCAGAAATAAAAACAGGATCAAAGCTGGGAGACATGATTAATGTTCAGTAAACACTTTTGTTGCAGCATCAACATAAGCTCATGACCACAGAACTTGATTTTACATTTTATTTTAAACAACGAAGTTACGTGAGACTGAATTAGAGGGAATCATGAGGCTGACTCCAACAATGTTGGGACTCTGCATAAAACATAAATCAGAACAGAACATTTGCAAACAAATTGTGTTTACCATCAACATGTTTTACGAAGTGTTCCTGAGCCCATGTGGTAATCTCCTTTATAAAGTCATGTGTTCACAAAGTGGTGAACCTCGCTCGTAAAGACTGAGCCTTTCCAGGATGCCCCTTTCATACCAATCATGATACTATCATCTGATACCAATCAACCTGTTTACCTGTGGAATGTCCCAAACAGGTGTTTTTGGAGCGTTCCACATCTTTCCCAGTCTTTGAAACGTGTTGCTGCATCAGATTCAGAATAAGCAGATATTTACAAAAATCAATGAAGTTGACAGGGTCAAACATTAAATATATTGTCATTGTGCTGTTTTTGAGTATATGCCAACAAGGATTAACAGGTTAACACATTCTGTTTTATTTATGTTTTACACAGAGTCCCAACTTTTTGGCATAAACTGGCTTTGAAGACTACAAGTTTCAAAATAACAAATATCTGTCGATGGGAGGTCAGAGCGCTCCTCTTCTACTTGAAGCTAGCAGCTTGAGGCTACATTAGCCGCTACTAGCATAACACACACGCATCTCCAAGTTGTGGGTAATGTAGGCATTAGATTTTGACAAGGATGTACAGAATAAATGTGATTCTGCTGTATGACTGTTTTTACTTTTGCTTTTAACCTTGTCCTAACCCTCACCTTAACAACAAGTCTTTACCCTAAAGTGTAATGATTTACATTATGGGGACCTGCATTTTGTCCCCACAAGTACAGCAAGTCCCCACGCTGTGACTGTGTAAACAGATTTATGTCTCCACAATGTGAGTAAGACACGGGCGCGCGCACACACACACTTGGGCGTGGTTAGTTTAGCCAGAAGTCAAGACCTTTCTTCCTTCCTGTAAATCTGACTCAGCAGGATTCAATGAAAAGAGTGAATCAATCCAACATCAGCAGCTCTAACAAAAGCCTACTGATACGTCCGAGTCAAACTCATTCACAAAGTGAGCGATGCCATGTCTTCACACAGGAAGTACAGATGAACATAATCTCTTATTTAAGGGATTAGTTTGAGATATGGATTGAGATGTTGGATTATGTGAATGTCACTTGTTTCTGTTAAGGTTAAAGATAAGATTTCACTTGTTTTATGGCCCAGTGAAGTTCACACAGTCCACATTTTTATAGTGATAAAATAAACATATACTGGACATCACTTTTGTACAAACAAGTTTCAATTGATCGTGTGGGTTTTGGGAGGGTTTCCACTCACAGGGATTAAATGCTACTCAACAGGAAGAAGAGTAATACTACTGTGGTATGAAGACAGGACAATACAGCAGAAATGGGTTTGTGCTGAGTAGTCATGTGAGTGTGTTTTGGATCTGCATGTTTCAGCCCGAATTTTTTGGATTTCCCTCTGAGGACTACTGCAGCCAGCTTTGCTGTGTATTAGTCAATAAATCACAATGTGAAAACAAAGCTGAGACTGATTTACTCATCTGAGTATCAAAATACTACAGAGGAAATCTCCTTCCCTCATGAGAATATCAGCTAGTGAAAAGGGAGTGCCAAAACATCCTGAGCATGTTTTTGTACATCTTTTTTACTATCAGTGTTAACACTCAACACCACTCGTCCAAACCCCCAAATATTTGATAAAGGAAGCTTCAAGGCGCTTGTGCTCGGCTAATATCTGGTTTCATATTTTGCTGTACACCCACACAGCAGCAGCAGCAGCAGCTAAATTTCACTGTGAAAACACCCAGAGCAGCTTGCATGGTTGATGATTCAGGCCAAAAACTTTCACACACGACCGGCACGGTTTTGTTTTTTATAGTGTGTATGAGGGTGTGCATTCATGTATTTGACACTCAGACACCAACACTGACTTTAAAACACAATTTTAAAATTCATGCAAGATGACAAAAGTTAGTACTGGGAAAATTATGTAAGGTGAAAGACAACATGTCACTGACAGAATGTCTTATCACCTACAGCTGCAGCAACAAGACAAAGAGAAGTGCATCCTCATGCGCAAAAATATGTGAATTTGCAAAAAAAAAAATGTTAGTATTAATGTTACTTAATCAAAGGCTTGCATCACCGGTTTATTCGCCGCTATAATTGTCACTATTAACACTTGTCAGAGGACTTCGTAGTGAGAAACACCAACCTATTCCGCCTACGTGTATTCAGTATTGGCGGTTAGTCATCGGTTGAGTATGCAAAGTGCCTGCTCACCGTGCTGCTGGTGCGTCCCCGGTCCTCCGCCGCGCGCCTCAGCCATGCGCTGTAGGGCGTGCTGCATCACCTGGCCGGTGAGGCTCGGAGTCTGCGTGGCTCTGTCAACCGTCACTGGCCTCGGAGAGAGCGGGGAACTCGGCAGCGAGTCGCCGTCAGAGGAGAAATATCCACTGGAAGCGCGGCGAGGGAGGTGGAATATTGACCTGGTCTGAAACACGCCAAGGCTGTCGCCGACGCTGGCTGAACGGGAGGTTTGCGCTGAGGCTCCAGCGGCACCGCCGGGTGGTGGATCTCCTCCGCTCCCCTTTGTTGGCGTTACTGCGGTCGAGCCATCGGACCGGTTTGGTGGTCTGTTGGATGAACAGAGCGGCACCGTCAGCGTTGGCTTTCATCACTCTGGACAAACAGCCTACAGCCTCACGTCTCCGCTGCATGCGAAGCTGCAGCTGGATGAGGCAGCGCTCTGCTGCGTCAGGACTCGACCTCGCAGGCTTTCCTTTAGAACAGCGGGATTTATACAATATCAATCTGATTAATCTGACAGGGAGTCGCGGTGACTGGCGCGCCGACGAGCAGACTTTTTTTTTTTTATAATAACAACAATAAGTTGCCAATAGGTTTGTCTTTTAAGAAGTGTTTGCATATTCTAGCGCGCGTCCCACTGCAGCGGATACCCACAGAAGCCTTGGAGTATTGTACTGAAGGTTTGACTGGTTTCTGAGCAGTGAATATATCCCAGTTCGGACAGGAGCCCAGGTTTCCGGCCCAAACTGGCCGCCCGGTGCGTCTCCATTGTGCGACAGAAGTTGCTGATAGCAGCAGATCTTTGTTTGACCGGGTAACAAAAAACATCAGGCATAAAGGAAGCGGCTGGAGTAACTTCAACTGCGTCACACATGAAATATGAAAGAAACCCCTCTCAGCGGAGCAGTTAGTCTGGAAAAATTATTTCCCAACCAATCATCCAAAACAGCATTTCCGTCTGATCGGGCATTTCTGCTTATTTACAGCTGACGAGGAACTTATTGAATCACGGTTAAATTATGCGGACATTATATTTATAAACTCATTTTATTGGAAACACATTTACTTGCACTGAGGACAAAAAAATTACACTTTCATGATATTTTATTTTAATAACCGAAATTGACTCTCGACGTGACATTCTTAAAAAAAAAAGACTCGTCAGAATAATATTTTGTTGCATCGCTTCCTGTTTGTCCAGACGGAACTACAGCTTCCTAAGCGCTTGGACTCCCAGGGGTAATGACCTACTTCTGCGCCCAAATGACCTAAAATTGACTGTTTTTTTGCACCAAGTCTTCGAGCACTGACAAGCACATTTTTACGCACCTTTGAGGTAAATCGTCATCTTTTTTGCGTTTTACGCATTTTACGCACGGAGAAACTGCGACAACGGCCGCACTTTAACTAGACGCGGTGTCTGTACTCCAGCCGCATTGAAATGCAGAGTTTCCCTGAGGGCTCCAGCGCAGATGACGAGGAGAGATATTGAGCGTGTCAGGCGTCATGTTGACAAACGGCACCAAAAAGTACAGGCGGCCACCTCGCCGAAAGGAAAAAGCAGAGGGAGGGAAGAGAAGGAAATCCGCAACGCCGGTACCGGAAAACTGGCAAACAAGGCATTTGATCAAGTGTCACGGCAAAATATTTTAACGAGATCCCTTCAGCAGCACGTCTGCACCGTCACTGTTAGAACATGAAGAGGTAGGCTGTAGTTAGTGTGTCCGTGGGCGACGACAGAAAGCCCGAGTCTCACAAGAAAAACTGACATTTCAGATTACACGATAAGGTTTCACTTTACTACTGAGACAAAGATAATAAAGTACTTCAGCAGCTGTCACATGGACGGCGTGTGTCTCTTGGATTATGCTTTCTATATTTGTAGCTTTCCTCTCCAAAGCCCAGTGGTGTGCGTGCGCCTCCCACAGGGCAGTACGCACACTTAGAGTTTCCAAAGCTGGCAAAATGATCCTCTGCAGTCCAGGAAATTGCATTATCACGAGTGCAAATACCAGAAAAGCTTAAGGTGAACACGCTCGATGTTAAAAAATATCACGTGAATTCATTACCTGACAAGGAGCGGCAGACTAAAAGGCGGCTGACATCGCTCATAACAAGAGTCAGTCTCTCTTATTTCAGCAAAAATCAGCTCCTCTATTGGAGGAGAAACATCACATCGTCCTTTTAGTGCTGACAGCATTTGGATATACGCAGAATGCAAAATTACTGCCTTAAACAACACACATTTTCAGCAAATCTATAATGAATGTTATCATCCGCATCCTTGAGGACAAAGCGACACGGACCAACGCAGCTTGACATTTAGAGCCAACACAGCCTTCATCCCGAGAGAAATGCCGTTGGCACTCAGTTGTTAATGGGTTATGGAGTTCATGAAGGGAACTGAAGCCGGCGCGCTGCGTCGCCAAACATACCGGCAAAGTCAGGATCAGTGCAAAACGCACTAAAAGCACTCTCGATGTAGCGTAACAAAAGAATCCTCCATAAATTTGGGAAGGGTCGCTTGAAACTCTGACTGCGGTATTACAGGAATATCATGTGAAAAGAAAGCGCCGTTAGAGTTAATCAAAATCGGTTTAAGTCACTTTTACGCGTCACTCTTCAGCAAGAATATAACAACAAACAGAGAACGCATCACAATGTAAAAACAAAGCTATTATTATTTTCCTGGATTTTAAAAACGCCGCTAAATAACCGCTGCTGTTCGCAGCGCGACAGCTGACATGCCGGTAGCACGGAGCGAAACTGGACTTAAATACTGGTAGTAAATAGTAAATAAAGAAATAAAACACAACCAACCTCTGCTCCCTCTGTCCCGACTCACCTGGACGGATGATGCATGTCAGTGGCGGGACATCACCGCTGGCGCCGAGAACAACACGATGACAAGCTGGAATATAAATATGTCTAAATAATATCAATGCAAGTCCAAATAGGGTCCACGGGTCCAAAGTGAGCAAAACATTCAATTCTAAAAGAAAAAAAGGGCAAAAGTCAAATAAATCCCAGAGTTTTGGCTCAGGTTTCCCCGGAGAGGAATGGTTGAATAATCCGCCTCGTCCGAGTGGAAAGTGCACAGAGGAGGTAAACAAACTCCAGCCAGAAACTGCGCTTTTTTCTGCTCTCACAGGGTTTCCTTCCTCTCTCCCTCTGTCTCTCTCTCTACACTACAGAGCGTACTCTGTGTGTTCTGCCTGATATGAGCGCTCCTCCTCTGTAAGCAGATCCACCTACTGCTGGGTGGGGTTTCTCCTCTGGCTCTAAACTCTCTCCTCTGTCTCCCCCTGCCTCTCACATGAGCCCCTACCGGCATGAACTGCTGCAGTGTCTGATAAAAGTGACAGGACATAGGCTGTTATAGAGGCTATATTAATAAGAAATACAACAGCTCATTCTGTCTCTCATGTCTACTTCCTCTCTGTGTCTGTTTCTATCTCATACTAATCCTAATCAGATCTTATCATTCATTCTCTTTTAACAGGATTAAGTTTATTCCTGAACCCGTTTTCTACTTGTTGCTGATTTGTTGCCCACATCTCTGTAAAACTTTCTGAAAAAAAAAGTCACAAAAAAGTCTTAATGATGAATTTGTCTGAAAACACTGTCTTTCAGAAGCTGCAGGTAGACACCTGTTCGCCCATGTCTCGTGTCATTTCCTGTTGGGATGCTGCACTAATTTCTTGCACTGAAACAATACTTTGAAGATTTAAGTGTTCAAATCCTCCATTGTGTGTAATTTTGTTTTTCAAATGACAGACTGTTGTGTCAAAATGACACAAAACCAACATAAACTCCACCATGAAATGAAAAATCACTCGAACTGACAGATTCCATTTTAACCAGAATCTAAGAAAGCAGAATGTGCCTCAGATATCGAGACATTCACAATTTGGACGAAACTGACACCTACACTTGTGCTATGACTGCTGCCATGAAAGTAGAACCCGGTATGAGCTGCTACTGCTGCTGCTGCTGCTGCTGCTGCAGGAATGAATCATCCTACCAGCTTTGTTGATGCGTCTGACAAACGGAGAAAACTCTCTGAACAACATTTTTACATTCTAGACATGTGACTGCACTCTGGTCATCTCTGCTTTGTCTAATGTCTTGCACTGTTTATTTTTGCCCCATGTTTCTGTGTCATTATGCACTATTTTCCATACTTCTGATTGGTTGACAAGTGTCCGTTAAAATCACCGGACTGTTCACTTCAAACATGGTTCCGGTTAAATGTTCAACTTTAAGTTGAACATCAATGGCCACTGATGCACAGGACATATTGTACATCACTTAGCCCAGGCAAACAAACAAACATTAAATAGATCTTGCACCTAAATCAAGTGAAATAAACACAAAGCAACGATTGCTCACAAGTGAGCGTGCAGTTGGATGGATTGTCATGATCGAGGTCACATAGAGCATCGCTGCTGAGGAACATTTAAAGTCAGCAGCTCTGAGGTGAGACCTGCATCATGTCTCTGATCTCTCTAGTTACTCCTGTTTGACAGTCTCATGTCAGAACTGACTATAAACGTCTAGATTTTTTCTGAATGCTTAAGTATTGTTAATGGAAGGATGTTCCACTTACAGGATGCCATTGCTGCATTCAATGAAGATGCTGAGGCGGAGTCGAGGCCGAGCGGGCGCGGTCGGCCAGAGAGCAGTGATGGCCGCCTGGGAGCAGCAGGAAGCCCCGATCTCCACAACTCCGACAGCTGCAGGGGTTAGAGGAGCATGAGAGGAGTCGCACGCACACAAATCGAACCAGACAGACAAAAAGGCGAGACGATCAATACCATTTACATGTGATCAATACTGATCAATTCCTCAGAGTGTGGGAAAGCAGTAGTGAATGACTGTAAATATCTGCCTCTGATCTTTCACTCTCTGTACACCAGGCAGACTCTGGGAGTCATACAACAGCAGGATGGAGGCCGCACTGCATTACTTACAACCTCCACCACGGTAATTTTCCCCAGAAATACCAAAAACTTTAATATCAATACTTGCTCACTTGTAACAGGTCAAAATGTAAAATGGATATATAAAGATTCTTGTCATTTTCAGGCACATACAGATATATAGAAATCCAAGACAGCTTTTTAATGAAGGTTCAGAGGAAAAAATAAATACCAACACACACACTGGCTAACAACATGCCCATCAGCCTCGCCTGTACCTCGTGTTTAGTACCTATTAACAAATGTTAGCATGCTAACAAGTTAAAGTAAGATGGTGATGGTAAACATGACAGTCATCAGCATGCTAGCTCAAAGCACTGCACAAGCAACTTGCATGGCTGTGGTCTTTTGTCCTGTAGTCTTTTTAATTGGCAAACCATGATAACGTCAAATTTATGCTCGTGCACGTGCAATAAAAGCACCTACAGCGACGAAGGAAAAGCAAGTGGAGTATAGTTCATTAAGAAACCTTTCGGGGTTATTTGATTTCTGTATGTACAGCGTAGACTGAACCAATGAGATGTTTTTTAATGACAGTTCTACAGATATCAACTAAGCAGCACTAATATGCTGTAAAGTGTCACATATTGCCGTGAAATGAGATGCATGCGTTGCGACTTCGGGTCGTGGCCTTGGTCAAGTCAGCGCTCTCACTGTGGACCACTTCTGCTGAGTTTACAGAGGGGACAAGATAAGAAAGAGAGGGCATTTCTGCATGGCTGATTTTATACAAGTGCATTTAAATATTTCCTTCTATTTAATAACATTTGTGGTCACCTGTGCTCTCCCCTGCAACAGGCAAATCATTGTTGGAGCTTGACACCGCTGGAACAGCGAACCCTAACAGAGTTTTATGGCATCATTCAGCAGCCCTGAGGGAATTTAAGGGTAATTACAGATTACTCACTACAGTGGATGCCATTAAATGCAATGGAGCATAAAGAGCTATAAATTAGACTACAGTGCTGACCCTGCAATTTTGATAATGGTTGTACAGTAGGTAAACTGTGTTATGATGACGAGATAAATTCAGACAAGAGGTGACAAGAACTTCCATTGTCCATCAAATCTATCAGAGTTTCTATAGACACAGTGGCAGCTCTCTCCACTAGACAGTAGTTCCTTATTAAGAAACACGAGATGTAAACAGCTACAGCCACAGCAGCTGCTGGCAACGTTTGTGATACACAAACAAACTTATTTTACTGTTGTGATTAAGTGTAAAATATAGATGTACATCTCCGTTGCCTCAGGAGAGGCGTCATTAAGTCAATGAAGCGTTAAAAATGTGTGCATCAGGCTGCTGAACACTGTTTACTGTGTGTGAAACAACATGTTCACACTGCTGGACACATGCTAAAATAAAACATTCAGAAAGAGACGATGGCATGAATGTGTGTGTGAAAAGGATCAAAATATATGTGCACTGCAGTCTGTACTGTTTTGGTGACTAAACACCAGCAAGTTCCTACATCAGGCCTGCACCAGTGCATCTACAGCACATGAGTTCAAACGCTCAGTTAACAAAATCTTGACCCTCCTTTATTAAGACATGTCCACCAACCAACAGTGCCAGATATCAGTGCGCACACGCGCACACACACACACACACACACACACACACACACACACACACACACACACACACACACACACACACACACACACACACAGCATTAAATACCATGACAGCATGACGCACCATGACAGTCAATACATACAGTGTTCAAATTGGACATTGGGCACGGTGTGCTCTCCCCCACATTTGAACTCCACCTAAACCCTGCCACACTCTGCCTGCTGCCTCTCTCTTAATGTTGTTGTGTTTCTGTCCTTCACTCGAGGTGTGAAGAGAACCTTCCCTTTCGCCTCCTCAAAGCTTCCCGTGGCTCAAAGATGCAAAAAGAAGCAGATTAAAACAATCACTCGTACAAGCTAGTTTAAGGTCCTCTTTATTGCCACCTACTGCTTGAGTACAACTAAGAAGTGCAACACAGTAAACACACAAAAAACACCATAAATATGACAATACATCCAACTCTATGACAACTGAACAAAACCCATTTGCTCATGAAGACCATTAGATGTGGCTGAAATGTCTAGAAAAAGCTAGAAAGTGGACCTTGAGTTAAGATCACTTTGTTAAACAATCTTAAACAAAGGAGAGTCTTTCACTACTTTTAGACTTTTTACAGAATGATAAATCACTCAATCGAGACAATTAGCAGATTAATGTTCTAATGAATATAACAATAGCAGCTCTGTGAAGGGCATAATTGACAATCAGAATGTGTATGTTCTAATTAATGCAAAATGTATCAGGTAAACAATAAGAAAGCAATACACAAAAGCTCATTCACACTTAATGTCCTGTTGAATCTGTGACCAAAAAGTGTGTGTGTGCGTGTGTGTTTAACAGTTATTGACTACTGGTCATTGAGCGCTAATGGAAAGCCAATCGGTTCCCATGCAGTGAACCATGACCCCCTCCCTTCCTCCCCCACTAAGACAATACTGACCACCTGGACCAGCAGAGTGTGTGTGTGGTGTGTGAGTGTGTCTGTCCATAATAATATTGACTGACTGTAATGTGAGAGGTCAGGACACAATAGCACTGTGACTCTGAAGACGTAACACCATGCTGTGAGAGGTCACAGCTACGTGTCACACACACAGAGACACACACACACAGACACACACACACACACACACACACACACAGATGCCTCTTCTTCTGTATCACTTGTCCATCTTCGCCCTGTGTACGCCGCAGCTGATCGGTGTTTTCTCTACATGTGACTCAGACTTTCTTTTGTGTTCTCATCTAGATCTTGTGAATGTATGCTACATGACGCTCACTGCTCCAATTTTTCATGGTTTCAATCATAAATGGTTGATTATGAACAAATGCTCACTTATTTGGTCGAGACATCACATGTGACCCTGAATGCAAAGGGGGATCGAAAAGGAAAAATCAATATTTTCAAAATTACATTTTTGTTTTAAGAAAACAGGGACTGTAGGTGCTAGTGGATCTTACTCAAAGAGAAGTAAACTGTCCATTTCTTCTGGACTATTTTCAGCTGTGGATTACTACACATTTGGTGCTCTGGTAGCTTTTTATAGTGTTTCTATGTGCGATTGGCTCAAAATAAACTACAGCAACAGTCTTCGTGGTAATAAAGGAACTTCTCACCCAGTGCAGTGGTGTAACTCACTGATGTGTTTGAAATAGTCTTTAGTGAATGATGTGTGTCTACGGCACAGAGGAATAAGCTATATCACGGTTTGGAAAGGCAGGCGACTGTTATTTGGATCAATTCATTGTCAGTGTTCATTGCTGTACATGTCAAGGAGCCTTCAGAATTAGACTTCCTACCACAAAAATCTGCGTCTGTGCTGTTGCTGCGTGTTTGCTGCTGGGCTCTGCAGCACGTCCACGTCAAAGCGGATCTTTTGGTCGATTAGAAACCGACAGTTGCAGTCTGTCGCTGCATGATGGTGTTCCTTAATCCACCAGCAGTTTGAACAATATCTGACACACTACGTTGCTTTGTTTACTGATTTGCAACAATCCCACAGCACAGACATGAATGAGGCTTATTTGAATGCATGGCACACTGTCCGTTGTAACAAATCTAAATCTAAAAGCCCGAACTAAGCTCTCTATGTTTGCCTGTCTGTCTTTCTCTTTGTCTCTTTCTTTTGTCCTATCACTCGCTTTGTCTCGTCTCTCGATCTTTATCTCACAACTCTGCCTGGAACTCCAGTTATTCATTTCCATCTGGTACTCTACTGTGAAACAGTGTAAGTTGTGCTGACTGAGAAACACGTGTGTGTGTGTGTGTGTGTGTGTGTGCGTGCGTGCGTGCGTGTGTGTGTCCATCCTCTGCTTGTTGATTACTTCCAGAAGTCTGGTAGTACAGTTGTTCTCACTTTGCTGTGATCTAACAGTAGTGACAGACACACACACACACGATGGCGTTTCTGTCACTTTTGAGGACATGACATTCATTTCCTGGAGACTTAACTTAACCCCAACCCCGTATATTAACCTTCACCAAAGTCTTCACCCTAAAATGTAATAATTCACCTGATGGGGACTTGGATTTTGTCATCATAAGGAAGGCGAGTCCCCACAATGTGACAGCGTAACCAGATTTATGTCCCCACAACATGAGTAATACACAGTTACACACACACACACACACACACACACACACACACACACACACACACACACACACACACACACACACACACACACACACACACACACACACACACACACACACACACACACACACACACACACACACACACACACACACACACCTTATGTCACGCAGTGTGCTAATTAAATACTGTACTGTAGTGCTGTCCAACAGAAACGCTGCTGCTCATCTCGAACACGACACAGAGACTACAGTTGATGGCCAGCTGAATGCTAACATGCATGTATGTTCTGTGTCTGCATGAGAGGAAATAATGAGTCTGTAGTCAAGCGCAAACACAGGCCGACAAACAAAACAAACCAAACTTAAAATGCCACTGAGAGTCCAATTTGAGCTCCTCGCTGTCAGCTCGGAAAAATAATTTATGATGAAAGTTCCTGCAAAGTTTTGCTTGACTTTCCTTTGCAACTGTATTGTTGAGGAAAAAATAGAAAAGATGTCGCCAAATGGGCAAAGTCACTGTCAGTCAGACAGTTTGCGCTCAGGGACTGATAAGGGTTGACCCGTCATAAAATTAACAGTCAACGGTCGACCACACACGGCACGAAGGTCGACTTTCTACTTGGTCTGCCAGGGTTTGGTCTGCCAGGTTACTTCTAAACCTATTTTAGCTACATGGCAAACACTCAACCACCAGAGAGTCGAGTCAGACTGCAATTAACAAATAAAGCTTAGCTGTTTCACCTAACAGGCCGCACAGTGATTGTGAAGTTATGGGAAAGCCGATAAGATGCAATGAATGCAGTGGCAGTTTCAATCGATCTTGAAGAAATGCTGACGTTCAAAGAAACGTTAAATAGGAATGAAGTAATTTCTTAGCTTTACTGACCCCTACAGGCATCCCGCAGGAAGTGCAACAACACTGACACCCTGTGACACACTACATCCCCAGCCACAGTTCACCCTCAGTAGATTTGAACTTCTGACATAGTTTCCTGTAATTCCACCTTAAACCTGCTAACTTAACTCTAAATGTAAAAATGTTTATAACACATAAAGTTGGTTAATTCCTGTTTTTTATCAGTAATGGATATATGTTTCACTCTAAAGCTAACTTACACCGAGTCTAAACAGGAAGCGTAGCGTGAGCAGCATCTACAGCAGCCGCCTGTGAGTCTGTCTCACAGGATGCGTTCAGACACAGTAACGACTGTAGGTCACGTAGGACTGTAGGGCCATGTTGTTCACATTCCCATTCTTTCTGAGCACTTTATCTTCAGACATCTTTATATTTAAATTCATACACCAATCAAGAACATGTGATATGATCAGACAAAATCGACCTTGCAATGAGGCCTTCCCAGATGCTTTTTCCAGGACCAAGACTGAACATAGACCTAGAGTCCTTAAAGTGTTCCGAAAAAACTGAATTACAATTCCATGACAACTTGTTAAACTATGCTGATAAAGACTGAAAGAATGCGTGATATGTGGAAAAGCTCCAGAGCAGATACTAAATGGATCTCTTGGTGAGATTGTTTCCTTGACTTAAGTTACATCTATGTTTTGGTGCTTTCAGTTCTCTTGTGAAATAGCTCTGATGATCAGGTTCAATTTGCATTTCTATATGCATTAAATATGCTGCATCAAACGAAGAGGGTATCCAAACAGCACAGGTATTAAATTGTTCAGTCAGTGGACAGTTCACATGCAAATCTTCAAACTGACAGTGGTGTGGCAAAGAGACACACTGAGCTGTGTTTTGAGAGTCGATCTGGTTGCTGGAAAAGAAAAGCACGTGGTGAGCGTTACCTCAAAAGCTCAGTGTGAACAGAGGAAATGGAAAAATAGACATGGTTGCACTAATAGATGGTCTTCACAGCGCTTATGCTTGTTGGTCGCAACTGCCACGTGAGGTCAAAAGCAAAGAGTGGAAAAACACGTTGTGAGGTGACTACACACCTTTGTGTCAACACTATCACACCTGACTGAATAACTGGACAAGAATCAATGACTTCATCTGCATACATACATTTGTAACTGCTTCCATCTGTAGTTTGGATGTTAAGTTTTAGTTATGCAAACTTAATGAAGCAAATATTGGCTTTACTGCAGCATAAAGCTTTTATCCCTTACTACATCACAGTCAAACCCATATTCATAAAATATAAAAATAACGCATATTCTATGATATCTGAGTGCAAATCTTTCTCTGTGCAAGCCTTCTGCACCCTGACAGCTCTCACACATGAGGCTCATGGAGGAAGAGTGTGAAGGTATCCCAAAATGTTATCTGTAGGTCCTGCTCCCACACAGTTTTAATAGCAGGCATGGAAGGGCATTCATTACTAGATACATAGGCAGACAGTGCTCCTTGATGATATAATTGCTGCCCCCCCAACCCCTGCTGCATGTGCATACCAAGCTTCTCAGGTGCTGGCCAATCACCACTGACCACAACCCACTCCTCATGTGTGTCACCTCTATGAGGCACCACTGAGTGTACTGATCATTTGTTAACACAGGAGCTGAGGGGACCCCCTACTGGACACCTTCTCTGCATCCATGGAGAGAGAAAACACTCCGGTTCGCCTGCTTGGGAACGAGTGGCAGTTCTTAAAATCAGTTTGGTCCTAACCCAATATGAGAGTAGGTAAGGTATCCTTCAATTTATGGGCCAAGACTTGAGCTAACATTTAGCAAAGAGATGGATCTGAAGAGGAACAACCCACCATTAGAGACTTAAAGAGTGCCCTGTTATCCCAACTTGTATCATCTGTCATGTCAAGACTACAAAGAGAGAGTTGTTGGAGGGAGATCAGGGAGTGATGTGTGAGGCAGCTGTTCGCCCCAGACTCAAGTGTGGAACATAGAAACATTATAGATGTGGTTGGAAGACATATTGCATCAACTTGCTAGTTTCAAGCCCACTGAAACCTTTAGCGTGTTCTTGAGCTAAATGACAGGAAACGAGGCAGTACAAGAAAAGAGCAAACATATTCAACATGTAAAATACGTGCAAAATGAGTACATTGTGCACATATTCAAATGTTGTCATCTTACATATTATGTAAGATGACAACATTTGAATAGTATGAAAGTTGCTTATTAAGCAACTTTCATACTATTCATGTAACCACAAATGTAAATTTTGACAGCACCTGATTTACCTGAGACAACTGTCACGTGCCACTTTTCACAGACAGAATGTAATAACACATTTCCAAAGCACAACACAACCAAACCCATGACATGGTTTTAATTTCAAAACTAGGCATGCTGCAAAAGGAAATCTTGTAGTAAAATGAAATGTCATGACATTTATGTACACTTAGGGAGGAGTCACCTAATTTCAACAAGATTACCGAATGACATTTTCTCTGAAACACATACACACTCATCTAACACGTGGGGGAAATAAAACCAACCCCAAACTCCCTTAAAAAAAAACAAATGTGCAATTTGAGCAGAAAATGTGCACTCGGTGTTTCCCCCTGATCTAGTGGGCTCCCCTGAAAACAACAGAAATTTTGAATTTGGGTGTCATCTCAAAATCATCTCGTTCCCACAGCATGTGGGCGACATGACCTGAATCATTATGACAGTATTTCAGGGTATTTCTGCAGTAATTCTTGGCAATACGACAAAATCCAGAGTACAACTTTCCAAAGATCAAGCAAAGCTGATGCAGATTGTCTCCTTGGTTTAGAATTCACAATAGCTCTTTGTGTCTTCTTTGGCTTTCCTCGTACTCACCCAGGAGCTTCTGCTTGAAGCACCAGGGGCGTTTCATAAGCAGAGTGTTCTGCCTGCCTGATCTGACCTGCTCAGATATGGTAATTTTTCCTTGATATTTGTGCTTCTACCATGGGTGAGTAGGCTTCGTAGTTAAATGGTTTGTCTGTTTTAATTGTGTTTATTTTTGATATATTATCAGGAATCTGCACAGGGTGTTTTATTTTGAAAATTTGCCAGTTTCTCTCCACCCTTCCGGTGTTCCTTGATCTAGTCTATGCAGACTTGCAGGGCTGAGAGTCCTTTCTGAAACGTGGGCAGAATACGCACGGTGGAATTGTACATATGTCTAAAATGGCAGCAATCTGCTCCATTGGATGCACTGCTGATGGACCGCGTCCGCTGGGATTT
Organism: Chaetodon trifascialis; assembly: GCF_039877785.1. Classification (NCBI taxonomy): domain Eukaryota; kingdom Metazoa; phylum Chordata; class Actinopteri; order Chaetodontiformes; family Chaetodontidae; genus Chaetodon; species Chaetodon trifascialis. The sequence continues at coordinate 21,707,411 of NC_092068.1, forward strand.
AGGGGTAAGCTTGTTATACTGATATTAGCACACACCTACTAACCCACTCTTCCCTGCTGCCTCTTCCTGCCAGTGCTGTAAGTGAAAAACATACTGCTCTTCCTGACCAGACATCTTTGGTTAGCCACAGACAATATTTTGGCACATACAAGTAACCCTCATTGTATGTTATATTGGTTTAGAAGAAACAGGCTAAATGTCTCTCTAAGCGGTGAGTTATATTTCTCTTAGTTGTATTTGTTAAAAGGCAGCGGTAGCCTCTTCCTCTCCCTCCCCTCCTGAAGCTGTCCATGGTTCTGACTGGAGACCAGCTGTCCCTGAGGCTGACAGAAGGTTACACAGATTTGTTTTGATTACAGGTTACCAAAACTGTTGCGAGGCGTGTGACGTCTCTCTTAAGGCCCAATTTTGCTTGCAAATCAGCGATGAGCACAAAGGAACCAAAGACACAAGCACAACCAAAAAAGGTTTTCATCTCAGGTTCAGAGCGAAGAAAACAAATTCAGGGTGAGAGCACACCTTTAAAAGTACAAAACTGTGAGCACTGTTTCAAAAGTTTTTGATTTCAGTTATTTAGTGGCTGCAACTGATGGTTATTGGCAGAGTTCATCAACCTGACGATTATTTTCTCAATTAACCGATCAGTTGTTTGGTCTATAAAACATCAGAAGATGTCAATCAATTTCCTAAAGCCCAAGATGACGTCCACAAATGTCTTGTTCTGTCCACAACCCGAAGACATTCAGTTCACTGTCACAGAGGAGGAAAGAAACCAGAAAATATTCACATTTCAGAAGCTGCAATCTGACCAATTAATTGATAATGAAAGTAGTTGGAGATTAATTGAAAAACAATTGATCATCTGACTGTTGCAGCTCTGTATGGATATTTTTGAAGCAAAAAACTTCAAATGCTGTGAGCAATAGCTGTTCTTTCTTCATTTGTCATATTTAGATCTACTTTCTTCAATCTGTAACAAACCTGACAGATGCACACATGTTAAGGCCATGTTCCGTCACTGTGCCACATCTGTCTGTCTGTTTGTGTGTGCGTGTGTGTGTGAAGTTTCCATAGAGAACAGTGGGCTGACTCAAAAGTCAGCCCACAAATGAGAACTCAGGGTTTCCTCTACAAGCCTGAGAGACTGAAGACGAGTGGAAAACTGGTTTCACACAGAGACACACACACAAGCATCAGCACAGTATTCTACAAAGCCATGCTAACATATACAGTACACACAAGAAAGAACACAACCCAAAAAACGAGAAATGCAAAACAGTAGCGCACACACAATCACAACATGCTGTGCGCACACTGAGACGGGAACACATGCATATTGTATGTGCACTGTGAAAGACATAACCTCACACCCACATACGTTTGTGAACAAGGTGCTGTAGGCACCGTTCAACAGCCAAAGCAAACTGCTCCAGGGTAACTATGCAGAAACACTCAGGGGGGTTAAATAAACAACAGGATCACCACAAGAGGTCAAAGGTCAAAATATACATGCACTGTAAAGCAAAAACACCAGACAAGGTTTACTAATCACACTGCATTAAAAAAAAGTACTTCATGAAGGAGCAACTACTGATTTATGTGTTTCAAACACTAGTGAATTTCGTTTTTGTAGAAAACGATTTTTTAGTATCTGAGGGTAATTTTAAGACACCAGAGGTGAAATGAGGAATTTAAGGATCTAAGGAAAACTGTATACACAGCTGATGTTACAACATCAGCTGTGTATATTTAATAAAACTGAAATCTGAATATGCAGCAGAATAAAGAAAGTATGAAGGATTTAAAAAAACCCAAACAGCAGAGATGTGTTTCCACAGGAATAAAGAAAGCATACGTTTTTCTTGTAAATATGGCACCTTTGCTTGTGTGTTTATTTTTCTCAGCAGCACGTCGGCTCTGAGCTCAACCTCCCCACATTTTTCAATAATAAAAACAGCACAATACATGCTGACAAAAGAAGAGCAAAAAGCCATTAACAACAAACAGTTCAACAGTGTCTGTAAAGAGTTCGACTTGAGCTCCCATCGTCCTGTGAAGCGCACAGCTTCTTACAGTTTTATGAAATGATTATCAAATCTCTTGTGGTAAACAGAAAACCGCAGGTGAGAAAAGGCAACAGCCTGCAAGACAACAAAATCTGCCACAACAAAGAAGCACACCTTTTACTTTTACTTCAACCTTGTCTGTTTTTCATCCGTTTGGTGCACACGAGTTTTAATATCTAAACAAAACCCCCGTTCACATCGTGGTTGTTTCAAAAAGCGAGCCTGGACCCCGACCTCTCATCTTTTGTCCTTTCCTTTGCTTTCTTTCTTTTTAATTTTCCAATTTTCCTCGTCTTGATACTTTCTTTTTCTCTTATCCTCTGAAGCAACTCTTGCAAAGGTGTCTATGTGTTTGTGTGTGTGTGTGATTTACTTGTATTTGTACATAGTGAGGACTGGAGCAAGTTTTTGGAAAGTGAGGACATTCTAGACGGTTCTCACAATTTCACAGGGCAGTTTGAAGGATCAGACTTGGTTTTAAGGGTTAGGATTAGGTTTAGGTTAGGGTAAGGGGCTAGCCCAGGGGATGCATTATGTCAGTGAGTGTCCCCTCAAGGACACAAGTACAAGTATGTGTGTATGTGTGTGCATGTGTGGGAGGGTGGAGAAGAAAGACTGGAAAGTATTTGTCTTAAAAGGTGTGAAAAAAGCATGTTTTTTTTCCTTGACTGGCTTTAAGACTGCAAGAAAACAAATTTTGCAGTGACAACTTACAGCAACATAAAGCATGAGCATACACACACACACACACACACACACACACACACACACACACACACACACACAGGTCCATTTAATCACACACATTAAGCGTCAGCCTGACAGGGTCCCTGCACTTCCTGGCGCTGTGTATTCTGGGTAACGATGCACGTACACGTAGATAGCCTTCTAAGAAATAACTTTTGGGGCTTATGAGAAAAATTCTTGATCTGTTATTGGTGTGTAGTAATGCTGTAATGCTATAAAGTGTGTGAGGGTGTTCTGAGAATACAGTCTTAATATTACAACCAGCACATCCTAATTTTTACACATTAATTCTGTATCAGATACATCAACTAATCCTTTGTGTGTGTGTGTGTCTGTGTGTGTGTGTGTGTGTGTGTGTGGGTGTGTTTGAACTCAAGGAACCCTGCCACCATGAAGAGTCATTTCTTAAGGGCACAAATATCACTGCCTGCTCAGAAGTAAACATATACAAATAAGTCCTCTTGTTTCCCTTAACTGTATATTTAGCCCATGTTCATGCTGAGATGACCCAGACGGGCAGGTAAGTGGAGCCATGACTGAGCGGGTGTTCAGCTTGTTTGCGTTAACTTGGGATGCTGAATTCTGTAGACTGAAATCCTCTATCCGGTTAAAAAACATGTGTCATAAAAATGTGGCTTAAAACCAGACAAAAAGCAGATTCATGGCAGAGCTTTTGGAGGACAGACACACACTGACTTGCTCAGTTCACACTCCACAGCCAGGTGACCAGAGGCAGATGCATTAATTCTCCATGTTTTACCAAAAACAGTTAAGTGGTATCTGGGTGAGACACATACTGTACATGGATGAGCTGATTATACCATGTGTCCCCTCTCATGTGACAACATGTAGTGGTCTTGTAATGCATCGCTATATCACGCGACAGCAACTCACATCAATGAAACTAATGAAACAGCGCCCTCTAAGGTAAATAAGTGCGATGTGCTTGAAGTGTGGCAGTCACACTGTAATGTCCCAAATGCTCTATTACTTCAGTGAGCAGCATTCAAGATACTGGGTTTAATGGCACATTATTTGCTAAACACAAACACTATGAAGAAAATTATGAAAAATTGAAATCACCAAAAGAGCCACAACGATTCTTCACTTCCAGAACTTCATTTGCTTCTTTAGCTTCAGACACTCAACGATTATAACAAAAACAAAGAAAAACCAGTCACTCACATCAGGGACTAAATGGTTACACAGGTGATGCTCTACCTCTTTCAACCTTTCTGCATCTTCTTTTTATTCGAATATTTTTGACCTGAATCCCTTTTATAACTCTGGGGACCCCTTCTCAAGAGGCACCAGTTCTCCATGTCCTCCTTTCCATGAGAAATATTTTCAGCCTAACCATGGAGATCTGGTGCTTTCCATCATAAATGTGTGTCCACATGGACAAATGTGATTTATGTGCCTCTCATGACTGTTTTTAATGAAATATACCAAGTCACTTGGTTAATCTAATTACAGCATTATAGCTCCACATATTGTGAAGCACCAAACAAACCCCCTGAATCTTCCAGCTGCCTTCAGTGTGAGGAAAAATCAGATTCGTATTGCGAGTGGTCACTTAAGGTAGTCTGCGGTCAACAAGGGTCGCTTTCAAATGTGATGTGGAGCAAGGACGTCTTGTGACTGCCACAGATGAGGACAGAGAGTTCAGTTTAGGATTAGAATTACAGGCCTCCACTGCGCATGCTTTCAGCTGCTGTCTTTAAAACCCTGGACAATGAGTTTGTCAGTCATGAAGTCATTCGGCATCTGCAGTCTGTTGAACAATAAGTTTTCTGCTCCAGCCTGATGAAGGCAAAGATCATGTGATCCCTCCTTCATGTCTCATTTTGAATTCAAGCTGCTGCTCGTAAGCTCACTTTTCTCACCTTTAAACCATAACTATGATGTTCAAAGGAAAGAGAACTCCAGTTAAGACTTTTCAGTTGTATAATTACTTTACATTCAGCCCAGACTTCAGTCACACCGCTGATGGTCAAACAGCTATAGTGTGCATTCGAGAGTGTGGTGCTGATTCTTAACACATGACTTAAAATGACTGTGAACAGCCTTACATTAAACATACAAATGACATCATTACAGAAACAGATATATAAACCCATGAATATGGAGACACTGTAAACAGGAGGACACGATGGGTTTCTACTTATCAAATAAAGACGAGCATTAAATTCAACTTCAAAATAAGGCAACACAGAAAATCTAATTACCTGTTTTCTATACACAGCATGACAGCTGAGACAGTCAAGAACAGAGTTAGTCGAGTTAGAGAATAAAACTCTTAGGAATGCCGAAAGTCCAACTGAAATGACCCTGATTGAGCTTCTGGGGTGAAAGCGGACATCGATATCAAGGAGTTAAAACAAGTCCCACTCTCATTTGCAATGATGTCGTTATCAAACACCTGTGACAAAGACATGTAACGGGGGGAGGGGGTGAGATGTCTGAGGCCAGACATCTAATTAAGATATTAGCACAGTAAGTTTACCTTCTGTCCTGACACATCTGATGCATTCACAGTCCAGTAAAGACAGAAGAGATCTGGAGCTTTGAAATTCAATAAACTCTGAATATGGCTTTACACAACCAAATCATTATGCACTCAGCATTCCACAGACAAACAACATTAAGGTGAACATAACATTTCAACTGTGGGACAAACATCGTACCTGTAGACCGAGCAAAGCCTCTATAACTGTCACCTGATCTGAATGAATCACGTGTGACCAGATGTGGTGTCATGACCCTTCTCTTGACCTCAGTGTGACACAGGTCTCTCTTGTGATGCGTTCATTAAAAAGGCAATGAACCTCCTCCACTTTGCTGGCACAGACCTGTGCTAAGTGCACACTTCAGCAACCACTTTCAAATGCAAACGAGGAACATTTGTGAGTTGAGAAAATGATGACAGCAGTCTATCATAAATGGCCAGCGGCACTCAAAATCTTGAATGAGACACAGACTTTCTGTCTGAAATGATCAACTAAGTTTATGTTTTTAGTTACGCACCCTGAAAAGTTATGTGAGATTGTTTTGCATGTGTATGAGTTTTTACCGGATGTTGAAGACATGAGCAAGAGCACAGCTCGAGGAGGCATCAGTCTCAGATGAATCAAGTGCTCTGCAATCATCACCTTGTCGTGGTCCTCTGGATGAAAATGTCAGCTGAAGGGAAGAACAGAAAGAAATAGCATCATTTAACAAAGATGTTGACTATTACTTTGAATTGGAAACTGGAGCACATAGAGAAGATATACATGTATGAAACGGTGGACCACAGGACAACTTTTGAGACTGCTGTGAGACATGCTCTAACAGAGACCTGCAGAGACCCAGAGTGTGCAGGTTTCAGTCATCCAGTTATGGTGAGACTGTTTACACCCATCAGATCAAACCCATGAGGGAATACTTCAAGCATGTAAACACAGACATTGCTACGGTGTGCCTGTCCTGCATTGTTATGTGCTGGAAGCTCTATTTTTACTCAGACGCACTAAACAGTATTCTTCTTGACAATCACAACAGCAGTGTTGGAGTAAAAATGACAGCTGAAAAAACTACAAAACAATGAATAAGATACGCATCCGAGAGAGAAAACAAGACAGATAGTCACTTAAGTCTATAAGACAGGAAAGATAAAGATTTCATGAGGGAGCGTACAGTATTTGTGTGTGTGCATGTGTGCGTGTGTGTGTGTGTGTGTGTGTGTGTGTGTGTGTGTATGTGTGTGTGTGTGTGTGTGTGTGTGTGTGTGTGTGTGTGGGGAAGTGTCTACATGTGTCCTTTTCATCTGTGCTTCCTCAGGAGTGACTTGTGTTTTGTACAGCGTTTGTCTTCCCACAGAGAAGTGTGTATGAGTGATGTGGTAACACACATGCGCAGGCATGCACTCACACATGCATGCATGCCCCCCGACACGCGCGCGCACGCACACACACACACACACACACACTGGCATTATGCACCTGGCTGCAGCATGACAAAAGTTTATCAGCAAGTGAATCTAGTGTAAACCAAAAACGCAGGTGTCTCTGTGCGTGTGTGTCTGTGTGTGTGTGTGTGTGCGTGTGTGTGTGTGAGAGAGAGAGACAGAGCTCACGCTTCCTGGCTGACGTCAGTAGTGCTGTTCTGCAGCTGAGCACTGTCTGTGTCAAAAGTAGCAAAAAATATTTGGATAACGTCAAAATTCAAACTTGCTGTATAATACAGCTTTAAGGTACAGTATGATACTGAGGTCAGGAATAATGTACATGTTTTTGGACTGAAAATATTTCATTTTAGTCAAAGTACTTTTAAAATTTAAATCATTTTCTTCTTGAAAAACTGAAAGAAACAGTGCTTCTCTCCACAGCTGCTTTACTGCCAGCATATTAGCACTAATGGGACAAATACAAGTGCAAACTGACACTGATCGAGCAAATGAAAATGCACAGTCCAAACTTTCTCACTTCCTGTGTGAACAAATGAGAATGGAAGAAGCTTTGCAGAAGAATCTGGCAGGAACGATCATTAAGCTTTTTGCACTATTTCAGAATATGTAAAAGCACATGCTCCCACATGGTGGCCATATTTAAATGCTCTGTTAAGGCATCACATTGGCTTTGCCTCCCCCATGTGGATTTGCAGTCTATAACCTGAGTGAACCCAGAATGCTAAAGACTGCACGCTGGCTATGCAGGCAGAGGATGTAAACACCATTTGTTTGCTTTGGTATTTCACATCAGATAAATTAATTTAAACCTGAACATCAAGCAGACGGAAAAACAGAGGTTTTGTGTGTGTGTGTGTGTGTGTGTGTGTGTGTGTGTGTGTGTGTGTGTGTGTGTGTGTGTGTGTGTGTGATCACAGAGGCAGGGGGAAGTCCTTTTCTCTTCTGACTTTTTTTTCTGTGTTCGGGGATGCCAACCTCAGAGGAAACCCCTCCTCCGCATGCCTCCCACGCATCCACCTACACAGTGGAAACTTCTGTCTGAAAAACACACACACACTCACACACAGTGTCAGATCACACAGGCCGCCTGCGGAAGCTTTCAGGTGATGTAAAGCACCTTCTGGCAGCCATACTGGAAGTCAAGTGCTGAAAGGAAATGGTGGCTTTAAACAGCTGGTCAAAATATCATTTCACAAACTCAACTGTCTCACCAGAATTGAACAGACATGGTTATGATTTGTGGTTTGAGTTGCAGCCCTGAATATGCTCTTGTTTGGAAAAGATGCTATCGCTGTAATCTGTAATCAATAGTAACCATCACACCGTGTCAGCTCAGCTAACTAATACTGCAGTATTTTAAAGGTATACTGTATGTACGGTTATATTATATATGGTTGTTTAACAATGAACACAACAACTCCCATGATCCCATGCTTCTTCAGGACATCATCGAACTCTATCTATTGTTATTATTTTGATTGAAAGACCCCCCGTGGTTGAAATGACATTCTAAGCATTTAGATACACCTGAATTATGCAGTAGATATGTGACAGAAGTATCATCAATGGCTAGTGGGTGAGTTTCCCTCAGTTTGAGAATGTATTTGAGGTATCACAGCCCTGAGGACGGTCATCTCCTCACCTACGCCATCACTCCAGATGAGTTTTGAATTACAGAGGATTAAACAAACAGTTGACTGGAAACTTAACTACCTCTTCAGATTTCTCACTTTCACAAAGAACTTCGCTGAATGCACCTACAGGAACAACAACAACAACAACAATTGTTTTTCCACTTTGACAACGTTGTTACCAATCCTCTCTCACAGGATGGACTTCTTTGAGGGTGACACAAACGTAGGTACAAATAGATTTGTGACATGACAAAACAAACAAAACCAAAATGCCTTTAAAGAAGCATCCTCCGTTTCTTGTTAACTGACACTGAAACACTGACTGATGGACCTCTGATTTCATTCTGATCTAAAACTGTAGATAGGCCCACATAATATGAACTCTTTATACTGTTTCTGCCCTGTACGAGGCCTTTATTGACAAAAAGCATTTTCAGGAAGTGAGAGTGACACTAAGCAACACAAAACAGCAGCTGTCAATAAAGAACAGCAGATACATGGAATATAGGCCTGCAGGTATTAGAACACTGATACAATAAATCCAAACACATGCAGGTGTGACAGATACCAGCAAGCACATGTCACATTTGAGGATGTAGAGAAAACACGCAGCAACAGTGGTTGCGGCAGCGGAACAATGCAGGGCTCCCTGTGTGGGGGCAGATACACTCAGAACGGGATGTTCTCTTTGGTGAACACACACACACACAAATAGTGCACACATGGTTGTACAAACACACTCCTCTGAATGCACAGCATCCAGATGCATAAGAGTAAACAGCCGAGACAACACAAACACAGTTCACTGTATGTGTGTTGCTGCATGTGTATGTCCTTCTGTGCATATGTGTTCCTGTCTTGGTAAACCAGAGGGAAATTGACTGTTTAAATGAAATTCAAAGTTTCTATATTACCAGTTTCATAATATTTAACAATATATCATTGCAGACCAAAATCATGACCTACAAGCACAATTTTATAATGCAGCCTGATTATACAATCACAGTTTATATCTAAAGAGTGAAGAAGCAAGCTGAGTAAAGTTTGGCAGTGCATTTTCATCCCTCTCCCTGTTGATTTCAAACCCAGTTTTGTTGTTCTCATTTCATCTAGCGGTATTTTCACTTCCTCGCAGTCCAGTAGGCGTGTGGTGGTAGACTGTTTTGTTTAGAAACTTCAAACATATGAAACAATCAACATTACAGTAACTGATGGCTGAACCTGAAGCTGCACATGTGAGTCTACTGCCCTCTAGTGGCTAAAAGAGCCCACTTCACCCTTTGTACCTTCACGTCCTTCGAGCAGTGGAACCCAGTCTGGAGGGCTTGAGGGCAACCAGTATGGTGAGAATGGACCAGCATGGGGTGAGAGAGGACACTACACAGTGACTGCCAGATCTGCAACACAACAGGCACAAAAAAATGAAGAAGAAGAAAAAGAGAGAAGAAGAACTACTTCATTAATTCCTTTGGGGAAATTCATTCATTTTCATAAACACACACAAATACACTTGCACACAATTACAGAAAACAGTGGATGTGCAAGTAATTCATTTCACAGACCTGTGTTTGAGAGGACTCTCTGCAAAACGATCCCCTCTACCTTCCCTAGAAGTTAGTGTAATAAAAGTGAAATTTATCTGTTTGTCCTTATACTGGGAGCCCCCTGCAGTCCTCTCAAAGACCCCTGGGGGTCTTTGAATCACAGTTTGGGAACCTTCCTTTTTGAACAATTTCATAACCACATCACATATGTTCAACTGTTAATGTTTAGAAAATGTTTATAAATGAAGAAGTGTGTCCTGAATTAGATTTCTGGTTTTGCCACGGGATCAAATCAAGCATTGGCGTGTTTTCAGGCCAAAATGACGGCAGCGCCATCAAGCGGCGGAGGTCAAAAAACAACCAGTGTTGTCCCTTAACGCTAACGTTAAGTTAAGAGCAAGTAACTGAGACTAGCTAGCTGAACTAGTAGCCGCAGTTTGAGTCTCTCGTCCTTTTTTAATCAACAGTACGTTTGTTTTTAAAAGACCTTGAGGGCTTTTCAAACGCCGCTAGTTAATAAGGAGAAGTAATTAGTAGTAGTAGTAATAGTTAACCGTTAATTCTGTGATCTAAATGTATGCTAACACGAGCGACACAGAGAGGTTGCTAAAGTTAGGCTAGCTAGCTACATTCATGACCTCAGCTCTTGTACGTTAACGTTCGGTCACGTAACGTTAACGCCCCCAGCCATAAGCGGAGAAATCAAAATTTCCTTTTTTACCTGTTCTCCAGCTGCAGGCTGCATCTTTAAAGGACGATTCGTGATCTTACAGGTGTTTACTGTCTGGCTGGGGTGTTAAGGTATTTGTCCGTGGCGAAAAAATCGAAAAAAATGTACCATTTCCACAAACTGATGCAGCCGACTTGACAGTTACCGCCTTTCCTGTGTTGGTGACGTCACCGAAACGCTGTCTTCTTATTGGCTAACTGGCCAATCACTGTTGTATTTGAGAGTAAAAGTCATACAATTCAAAATACAGGCACTGACTGGGATTGCACCCTTCCACAAGAAACACTCACACAGAATAATTGAATGAACATCATTTTTCTTTATTTAAATAAACTCCCATTTATGGCATCCAAAGGCAACCATCCTAGACTGGCATGGTCTTCCATGGTGCCCCTTTAATGTGATTTCATGGTAAAACAGGTTAATGGTCATGATAAGAAACCACAGCCTGAAAGAGATGCTCACAGACTCATTACTTGGCATAAATAACTGCCACTATTTTCCCCCATGAATCTTCTGATCCAGTTTTCTTCATTTCTTCATTCTTCATTTCTTCTTTTCCAGGTATAAGGGAACTGCAGCCATCTCCCCCTACCTGTAAACTCTTGTTCTTCAAGCACCATCACAGCATGAATATCACTTATCACAAGTATTTATCCCTCAGAGGCCAGCTCCAGTGGTCCAGGCACAGGCAGTGTAATCTGAGGTATTGAAATTATCAATTTATTACATGAATGCAGTCAAGCACACCACATGACAAGTATCCATATACATTGTTCATGATTGATGACACAATTGAGCATACCACCCCAGGCATCATCATTACATAAAGAAAGGTAAGAGTGATGGACAGTGTGCCGTATTCCTTGTTTGTTTTCAGTCTGTTGTGTTTTGATGTGGTGCACCTGACTTGCAAATCCCAATCTTCTGCTTCCTCTACTTTGACACAAGCACAGTGGTAAACTGATGGCCAGCAATGCAAACAGAAATCACATGAGCAATGTTTAAAAAAAGCCTACTAGAACAGAAGTATCATGATGACTGTTCAGATGTATATTAGAAGTTTTTGTTGTGAAAGAACAAAATCACTGTTTGGTTTTGACTGTTTTCAACACAACCAAATGGAAAATTTTGCAAAATATGGCCAGATTTAAAAGAAAAATCCCTTCAACATATGTTCAAAATTCTAACAACACTTTAAAATCTACATTAAACTGGTGTGGACAGTTTGTACATACTGGAAAGCTCACTACAGCCTGTGAATGTTAAAGGAAACCCGCTTCCAAATTTTGTTTTCCACAAAATACAGTAAGAAATCCCTTTGGGTTTACAAATAAAATATCTACATTGAACAACAAATGGAAAAAATAATAAGCCATTATAACAACCTGTGTGTCTCTAAACCACACTCTTTAAAAAAAAGGCACTTTCTCACAGCTTTGGTTCTTCTGGGCTTTGCTCTTGCTGAGCCTGAGCTCATGTTTTACATCCCAAACGCACCAGCCGCATATGATGCACATGAGAACAGCATCATCAATATAATCTTTGCAAACCCACATACCAGCAGAGGTGAGGTGCACACCTGGGCAGCTGGAGGAGCAGCGTCTGGATTGTCATATGATGCTCTGCTGAGCTCCAGCAGCAGTAATATCATTGGGATGTAAACATGCAGCTGATTTAGACTTGGACCTCTGGCAGCGTCTTAGTATGGCAGCTGCGAGGACCAGAGAGCTTAACATGAAGGACACGCCACAGAGGAAGAAGGTTGCTTCATAGTTTCCCGTCCTGTCTACTAACCAACCTGGAGACAGAGAATCAGGAAGGATGTGTTAAACCTCAGAGGACAAAAACACAGTCCTGGGTGATGGATACAATAACTAGCTTTATAGCAAAAAGCCCAAATCAATTATCAATGACAACAGTTGTATCCTTTATAGTAAAGAGAAAAATGGCAGGGCATATTTCAACGTTCAACATGACCTCTGAAATGAGACTGAAATAACCAATCATCTCAACCCTGGTCTAACTTTTTATATGTCAAGATCTCAAAATTAATGTGACAGCGACACCCACAGGCAGTTTACAGGACACCTTCAAACACTGCAGCAGATGTAATTTAAATCCAAAAACACTTGCCTCCAATTGGAGGGCTGACCAGGTAAGGGATGCCATGTAGGAAATAGACCACACCCAGAGCCGAGGTCAGGTAGGTCGAGCCCACGACATCAGAGGTCACCACTGGGATGAGCGCCACATACGCCCCGTCGAAGTACCCGTAGAGTATGGAACATGGGACCAGGAGGGAGAAGGCGTGAAGGAGGGGGATGAACATACAGCAGAGGCCCTCCATGCCTATCGCCATCATGTAGCACAGCATGCGGTACCTCTTCAGACACCTAGAGGGAAGGTGATTGGGCTTTCATTAAATACCTGCCATTTATTTCAAACAAAAGCACGCCTTTAGTCTTAACTTACTTCCTGTCTGTGATCCATCCAAAGGTGACGTTACCCACAATGTCGCTAACTCCAAATATGGACATGAGGAAGGCAGCCTGCTGGTGCCCCAAACCCACATTGATGGAGTAAGGAACCAGGTAAACTACTGGAGAACTGCAGCCATAGGCCAGAAACAGGATGGACACAGACAGAATCAGGAAGTTGGGAAACATTAGGAATCCAAACTCGTCCCTGGACTTGAGACAACAACAGCCTCTGGGGGAAGTTTTAGTGTTTACTAAAGGCTCTGGAGGAGGGCTGACGGTTTTATCTAAGTGACAGTCATCTGTTGGTTTAGCTTCATTGAGTCCTGAGTATTTTATCTTTGCATCCATGTCAGCTGCCTTGTTGTTCAAGGTCAGGCTTTCCACCAGATTCAAGTCCTCAACGGTGCTACCTTTTTCTAGTTCAGGATCTGAGTGTTCGACCTCCCCGAGTATCGTCTCTGTTCGCTTGTTCCTGAATAAAATGCATCCAGTTATCCTCCGATCTGTTAAACTCAGGTCAGGCAGGCCCGGACTCGATAGCATATTCCCCTGACCTAGTTTGTCGTTTTCAAGCCCAAAGTTATTGAGCGCTCCATTGGCAATGAGTAGTCCTTGACTGGCCTTTGAGTGGTTTACTTCCAGCTGCTCTGGCTCCACCTGACTGCAATCAGCAGATACTTCAGTATCTTTGGAATCCAGCGCTGCTGCCATGCTGTCTTTCTCCAGGTTTGCCGTACTGTTCTTCCGTATCCTTCAGATGAAGTAAAACATAACAGGAAAACATGCCATAACTAAGCAAGAAATTGAATTTGGGATATTTGAGAGTCAGAATCTAAGAAAATAAGCACATTTCCTAAAAGCTGGGACCAAACAATTAAGAGATATTTTGATTATTGGTTTATTGCCAGGGGACATATAGACATCACTAATTAGCAGTGCAGTAGCAGCTGAGCTGAGGACTAACCTTTCGCCTCCTCTTGGTTCCAGCGGCCTCATCAGAGCACCACACACACACAGGTTGGAAACAAATCCTCCCATGATGAGCAGAGCTCCCCTCCAGGAGTAATGATCTACAAGCAGCTGGACCACAGGAGCCAAGATGAAGGTCCCGATGCCACTACCTGAAGATGAGGTGAAATTGGATTTGATGGGTTGAAATGAGGCAAGGAGAGTAGAGGAGGAGCACAGGTGGAGGAACTTCAGGACAGAGTAGAGAAAAGCACAGAGAAAAACAGTAAATGTAAGGTAAGAGGAAAAGTGAAACACGAATGAAGGAGGATGAGAAAGTAAGGTATGAATGACAAGAAAACAAAGCAACAGGTATATAGAGATGTCACTACCAGACAGGGCGATGCCATAGGCCAGAGCTTTCCTCTCACTGAAGTACCTCCCAACCATCGCTATGGCTGGTGTGTAGCTGAGAGCAAAGCCGAGACCTGCAGAGGATGGATAAAGGGGTTTGGAGTTTGGCAAAACCTGCCAAATGTTGCCAAATCTGAACTGATCTGATACACCCCGCTGTCCACCGCAAGACATGACAAATGAAGCACTTGAACTGTACATGCATTTTGTGTTTAGTTGAATCCCTCCCAAAAAAAACGACTAAGACCTGGGTAGAGCTTAAATGTTTCTTTGCCTTTTAAAAGAGGTGAGACATCAGTAAGTGTGTGCAAACACTCTCAAAGGTGATGTTGATGTTGTAGTTAAGGTTCGGTTAGGTTTAGGCACAGTAATTAGTTGGTTAGGCCATGGATCGTGTACCATTAATGTCAACTATGTCACTTTGATACCTGTTTGCAGGTTGGTGAAATGCAGACTGGGGTTCAGCTCAATCTGTGCCACTCTGCAGGATAACTGAAGGTGAAGCATCTCCGACAGCTCAGCTGCTTTTGGTTGATTTTAAATTGTCTTAAAATCAGCTTATGGTCAATTATACTTGTAGGTGTTAAGCCTTCACCTCTAGTTGCAAGGAAGTCAATTAATGTCTGTCTCAAGCCACTTAAGCTATTAAACCCATATTTAGACCACAGCACCCAATTCTCATTGGTCAAGTTACCATCTGGCCTCTCTCTGTCCTCCATCCTTCAGGTCTTCTGTTTAGAGGTGAAATTTTTTAATTTAAGTAAAAAATTTTGATTACAGCACTTCCGAGTGGCCTGGTGTGACGGGAGGTAAGGTGCTCGTGTACCTGTGAGGAAGCCCAGGCAGATGTACAGATGTTCGAGACAGGAAGCGAAGGAGCTGAGGATGAGACCAGCAGAAGACAGCAGACCTCCCAGCATCACTGTGACTCTGCAGGAGAGATGGTTCCCAAGCAAACCACCCAGAGGAGCTGCAGACACAGTTTGTGTGGATTACTCTTATCTCCTCAAGTGGTGGCTGAGCAGTTGCCTATATGTAATATTACAGAGCCCCTAAAGGAACAAGAAGAATAAAAAAAGAAAGAAGAAGAAAAAGGAAAACAAGCAGAAAAAGTTCTGGTCTCCATGACGACGGATCACACGCACTCAAGAAACTTATCATGTTAGCTCGAGATACTATCACGTTAGCACGACATCACGTTTGGCTTTAGTAAACATAAAGAGCATGCAAATAAGTAAACGGCAGAATCACGTACTTACCTTGCCATCCTTAAATTGTCTAATTATTGTGTCTGATATATTTCGTGATTTTAGGAAACCATACAGGTCCACTCCTGCAGCCATCCTGGGCTCCAGAGGCTGCAGCCATCCTGGGCTCCAGAGGCTGCAGCTAACGGAGCAGTGTATGAACTGAAAACCAGAAATGCTATGTCATGCTAACGTGATACCTATCTTGAGCGCACAACAAATGTATCTTGAGCGCATGAGTTACGGATCTCGAGCTAACGTGATAAGTTTCTGGAGCGCACGTGATCTGTCGTCATGGTGACCAGAAACTTTTTTTTTCTGCTTGTTTTCCCTTTTTTTTCTTCTTCCTTCCTTTTTTCTTCTTCTTCATGTCCCTTTAGGGACTTCGTATAATATAAATATAAATATATGGCAGTGGACTATTTTCTTTTTATAAATTGCACTTTATGATGTACTTGAGAGATCAAAACTCCAATAGTTCATACAGTCGAGTTAGGGCTGCAGTTCATGAGAAACAAGAGTGACTGAAACACTTCATGTGCCAAAACAAACAGACGAATCAGATGCCAAACCAGTACAAATCAAACTGGTTGAACTGCAGTGCTGATCTGCCTTGCTACATGGTGCTAACGGTCTTACCACAGAGCATGGTGGAGGAGTCGATCAGACTGTGGATCCAGGCTGTGGTGGAATAATCCTTCTCAAAGTGCAGCTGGAACTCCACAAAGAACATGGAAACACATCTGGATACAGAGACGGAGGAAGGGTGGGCTTTTTTACATATTTAACAGTCTGGAAATTAAATAAATGTGTATTTAATTATGTTTGTTTGACGTAAACGAATGAGGAGTTATAAAAAATTGTGCAAGCAGCTGAAACAAACCTTGAGCTGAATGGACTGACAGAACCTGGTGACAACATGTCAAATAATACTAAGCAATTTTCCACAAAATACAGTTTCAGACAGGATTTAAATGACAGTAATGATGCAGCCTGTCTGATCTTCAGAGTGTTCAAGGTCGTATCAGGTATCAGCAGAGTTGATTAACTGCAGCTGAGCGGGGTTATCAGTTTATGGCTGTCAGTCCACCGCTCTGATGGCTCTGTCCTCCCTGACCCATTGTTTACGGCTCTCGTCTCTTGCAAAACCTCAGGGAGCACTCGCAGGTCTCATGGCATCAGTGTCTGCTGCTATGACCTTAGTTTTCCTTTTTGCGTCCTTGTGTTACCCTTCACCTCTGTGTGTCCCTCCCTAACTCTCCTGGATCCTGGTTCCATGCCAATTACTGCTGTCTATCAGGTTCACCACACTGCAGTATATCAACCCGCTTCCATCCACTCATGGCCAGATCGCTGTTTACACTACCATGGTAGTTAATGCTTCAGGCCAACCTGCTAACCACCTGCTATCTCCAGCTAGCCCACGCCATTCTCCCTTATTCATCCACCCTACTCCAACCAGTCCAGCCATAAATCACCATCCTATTTTTTTGTCTGCTACAGCACACATATCTGCTCTGTAAATGGCTTATCCTTGTTGGAAGAGCTTGTTGGAACACAAAACCAAGGTGAAGGAACCGTGAGAGGACTCTGAAGAACGTACCTGCGTCATTACATTTGATGCAAAAATGTTTACTTTTTAGGTCTCCTGTTGTGTGTAATTATACTGTATCTGAATTTAGTCTCTGACTTGTTCTACTAATGTTTTCATTGTAGACATATTAAAGTGGAAACAAGTAGCTTGAGCAGGGGTTAGCATGCAAATGGTGTCATTATTCTATAGACACTGTGCAATTAACGTTTACTTCATAATGGTAAATTAAAGTGAAAAAACTTGGCAGTTTTAAACAGCAGTGCCAGTGGAAATCAAATGTCAGCCGACGGCTGAGTTGTGGAGGCGAAGTGCTGACTGTGCAAAGTTGGAAAATGGAAACATCTCAGCAGGAATTCAGAGTCTTAGTGGAAAAAGACATAAAATATTGTGGCTGAATAAGGTTAGGGGCTTAAACAATGCGAGCTGAGTGGAAATGGCCTTTTGCCAAGTAATAACACAGAGGCATTAATGACCACAGCTAAGAACATGAAGCCTTGTTGCGAACTGTGTGCTAACCCAACACCACACATCCAGAGGCTACTAACGTCTCAGTCATGTTCACACTCGAGTTAAGACATGTTCAGCTGTACAACTGATGCAATCTCACCGTCTGATGTTGTTTTCAGGTAAAACATTCATTGTGTCTGCAATGTTCTGACATTTCATAGGAGCACAAGTCTCGATCCGACAGAAACACTCAAATGCTCGCTGCCATAAATCTAACAACAACAACAACTGCAGCTCTGTGTATGTGTGTGCTGGTGTACTACATGAGGATAAGGACAGTTTCACTCCTTAAAAAAGAGGACATTACAGCAGAACGTCTCTTAGGCCTAACCCTAAAACCACGTCTTAACCTTCAAAAAGCAATCATGTCCCCACAGTGACAGGACGTCCCCAGAGGTGGGTGCGTAGTCACGTTCCTACTGGGAAATAAAAACACAAACACACACTCACCTGGTCACTGCCCGGGTGCAGATGGTGGCAAGGAAGCAGGCAGCGACGACCATCCAACCCCAGCCACCTTCCGGCGGGGTTGTGACCCCCGGCACCCGTCTGCCTCCCTCAAGCTTCTCCTCCTTGGTGACTGCCATCGCTCGACCCAATCATCAGTATCCCCTCACTACAGGGGATCTGGAGGTCAAAGCTCCACTGCTCAGTCTTCTCCTTCTGTCTCTAAATGTTTAGCATCTTTTCATTGGCTGGGCTTGATCTACCAAACCTCCTCCTCTTCCTCTGTCACTGAGAAAACAGAAAATACAACAGGCAGGAATTTAACCACAAACGTCAGCGTCATATAAAGATGAAACTCCCGAGTGTTTGAATTGAAGTACAAATAATAAGCAACATGCATTTGGCACATTATTTCCTTTTATCTTTGCAGAAGCTTGTTTCCAGCTCACCAAACGAAACACCACCTGGAGGACACATCACACTCTGAGACACGTTTGCAACTTTTATCATTTGGAATAAATTTTCGCAGAAATGTCAAGTTCTCTCTCTCTCACACACACACACACACACACACACACACACACACACACACACACACACACACACACACACACACACACACACACACACACACACAGAAAGTCCAGATGACTTTCTATTCAGTGTGTGTGCCGCGTGATGAATAAGAGCAGCAAAGTTATACTGCGCAACAGCTTGCTGATAAAGAGGCAATTGTGGAACAATTTTAGAACAAAGTTAGTTTTCTACTATTCAAAAACAAATGTGTTTGTATTAGTAGAAGAGATGGGTTGTATGGTTTTCAGCAGTAACAGCTAGATAGCAGCTTCATGCAGACACATTTTCAGACTCATTCCGCTTTGTGTGAACTCTTTTTGCACAGCCAAGACGTCCTGCTGCAAGAGAAAAGTGGCATGACATGACAAGTGACATGCGCTCATACATCTGCTCCTGTTAGTCCTCGTCCACGTCCGGGGCTGAAACCTGCTGTCCAAGCAGTGGAAAACAATTTGCTGTGGGTGTGTTTAAATTGTCATACCACACAGGAACACATTGTCCCGCAATTACACAAAAGGCAGCACAGTTATTACACAATAGGTAGTAATTACAGAGAGCTTGTTCAACACCTTCGACCCCACCCACGTATTACCATCTCAAAAAGTGAACTCTAAACAGCAGTGGTGTCTTTTTTCATTGTTCTCACGTTGAAAAAGGATCACCAAACAATTGCTGTAACAGCTGGAAACCAATGGCCTGTTGAGGAAGACATTAAATCTCACCAAGTGACAAAGAAAGTTCAACACATTCAGTATCTGACCTGTTTGATATAAAATGCTACTTAACCTGCTCGTCAGTATAAAAGGCCTCTATCATGTCTTTATCCTTCCGACAGCGCTGTCCAAATAGCTGCAGAGTATACGAGTAGTTATACAAGTTAACTGTCTTTCATGGGCGTGGTGACCCTTTTATGACAGTGCTGCTACTTGTGCTGCTCCCTCATAAATTCCTCTTAATGTTTGCAAAAAAATCACCTCTTTGGCAAGATTTTAGCATGCATTTTGCCAAAATGTAATATGATATCGAAAGCTTCTGCCCTGCCCCGCCTTGTTTAAGGCAAATCTTTCACGAGCCGTCAGTGCATGGCTTAAGTTTCAATAAAAGCTGCACATTCTTGTTGCAGCAGCCTTGTTCTACTTTCTAAATGCTGTCCGACCAAATGGATCAAATACTGATTGTGAGTCGTATCGCAGGCGCTCAGAAATTTCCAGGTGTTTCCAAGTCTCTTAGATGCTGAACGTTACAATAGTTCGAGAGATTGTTATCCTGGCAAAGGCCGCATGCTTTGACCAAACCAGTTTGAGTTGGTGTGAGTTTTACATCTCAGCCTGTTTACGTTTGGCTCTTCAGTGTTTACGCCTGCAGGATGGTTTGTCTGTTTTCTATAATCAGTCCTCTATTGGTTGTAAAATCTAATGGTGTTTGTCAAGTGAAAGCACGGGAAATGGTGATTATAAGAAGTGCTGATTGTTTGTTGATAGCATTTCAAGTACATTCGAAATGACGAATGATAAGACCGAATAGCAATTAATTATTTAGGCATTTAGCCATAGCATGTTGTAGGCTTCTGACAGCTGAAGAAAAGGGTGTTCAGAGGGACTGCTTGATTACATATGACTTTAAATAAATACAATTCTAAAATTATTTATGCTAAGATACCTGCATTACCTGATGTTAAGCCGTAGAGCGAGTGAATGCCCGCTGTTGTCATAAGCACTTATGACAGCAGCTTTATTTGCATTTGACGCGAGGAAATGTACATATTAAGTAAACTGATGCTCAATGGTTTTTTGTTGTTGTTGTTTTGTTTTACTATTTTCTGATCTGTAAGTTCTTTTTTTGGTGCCCATTCACATTTATTTGCAAAAGCATATATATATATTTTCATTTTTAGTTTTTTCCTATTCAAATGTTTTTTACCTAATGACTAATGGAATAAGTGGAACTACTGGGACTGTTGAATCTGCCAAAATAAAAGGAGCAAAAGGGTGTTTGGCCATTGAGTGGAATCTAGATAGATGTGGGAAAGATGCACATATTCTAACCTTGACATCTACTATAGTTTACAAAAGGCTACAGAGCAGATCAGACGTCAGAGGTAGAAGGTTCAGTGTGTCTGTGGTGGAATTTTTCAGTGGTTGAAATGTTAAGCGTTCTGCTTCATTGTATTTGATAATCACCCCCCGAGGCAGAGCCCACATTCTTAGCTCATCCTTCAGTGTGTCAATTGCTTCCTGGTGCAAAGCAGCTGCAGTGAAGGCGTCCATGTTTCCATTTGAAAAGCCAAGGCGTTCACACCAGCTGTGCCATTCAGGTAGCTGATCTGGTCTGGGCCATTAGAGAAGCTCGGTGAGGTGAAATCTGGACAAACAAGCTGTGTTTGCTTTGATACGATTGTTGGAAAAGCCAGCAGACTTTTGAGCAGGATGTAAAACAATAAGAAACAGTGACAAACTTAAAAAAGACAGAAAGAGAGTAAATATGAAGAGCAATGACATCTGCAAAGGTTTCTGGCAGCTGCTTTTGCTTTGTCATCTATTGTCCCAAAGTTACCTCGACAAACTGACAGGTTGTAAAGTTTGCGTGTGTTTGTGTCTTTGTTGCTCGACCTCATGTGTGTGTCACCAACAGAGAATTTACTCCTACTGCTAAGTAAACTGCTACTGGGTCATGAAAACAGCAGAGTTTACTCAGATTCACTGAAAGCCACATGCGTCCAACTGCTGTTCAAACAGCAAGAACTGTTAAAAAATGACAGAATGGGTTAAATAAATGTAAAATGGCCATGGAAACATTTTTGCAACTGACTTTCATGAAATTAAATCCTTATAAATAGCATTTACAATAAATAGCAACCACATGCACAATTTCAGTGTTAAACTGTTTATTTTCTAATTCAAAATGTATATTGTACAGGGATGATTTTTAATGTGCCAAAGTATAAATATTATATTGACTGTACATAACAGTCCGCAAATACAATTTTTAATTTAAGATAATACTTATTTTTATTACACTCTTTTATACTTGCTGTTTTTTTACCTTTATCTTTTACAGGTGCTGCTGTAAATTGGAATTTCCCCTTGCGGGACAAATAAAGGTATATTGAATTGAATTGAATTGAATTGAATTGAATTGAATTGAATTGAACTGAACTGAACTGAACTGAACTGAATTGAATTGAATTGAATTGAATTGAATTGAATTGAATTGAATTGAATTGAATTGAGTGTACCATCTCTTTATCCACCCAAATAAAAAGGTGCATAAAGAGATGAAGGCAGATGAGGAGAGAGACATAAACTGGAACTGGAGAGAAGAAGAATATTTTAAAATAGCACCAACATGCATGCAAGTCACAAAAGATAAAAACACAACATAGAAGTTAAAAGTGAAAAGTGTTTGTTGACTTACGTCAGCCTCCAGTCGCTTTCTGCTCGTCTGTGTCAACGCTTCATGACTCAACCTTTCGGCAGTAGGGCTGGGCGTATCGATCTAAATATTGATAGTATCGATACCAAGGTACATATCGGTATCGGATCGATACTAGCGTGATGAGATCGATACTTTTGTTGCAGTTTCTCGTCTATACGTCCAGTAAATTATTCGAATTTCCTCAGAGTTCATGCGAGTGAGCGCAGCTTCTCTCAAGTCTGTCGACGTGTGCAAACAGCGCTCCTCTCTCTCTCTCTCTCTCTCTCTCTCTCTCTCTCTCTCTCTCTCTCTCTCTCTCTCTCTCTCACTCAGACTCACTTTTCGCGGACCCTTTTCACTGCAGCTGACAGGGAAACTGCCACATGTGATGTGTGCAAGAAAATAATTCGCCACTGTGGTATCACCACAAACTTGCACAAGCACATCAAAGCAGCTCACCCTCGGGAGAGCTCCGAGCTACAAAAAAAAAAAAAGAGTTAAGGGAGGGGGAGGGGGAGGAGGAGGAGGAGGGGGAGGGAGTTCCCTAAACACACACAAGACCCCCGGCACAGAGACAGAGGTCTCTGGCAGAGGCTTCTCAGCCTAAAAAATCAGGAGTATCCAGGTAATCTCCAGCATTAAGTAATGTTTTTCACAGTGTCATTGGTGATCATATGTTCAGCCAGTTGAAAAAAAAAAAATCTTAATTGTTTTACTGGATCTCAAAAATATACACTTATATAAAGATATATACCTCAAACCTGAAACATGAATATGGCTGAATATAATAACCCTTTGTGTTAACTGTTGAAGGAAAATTAGTATTCCTATTTAGGCTACATGCAGATTACAGCTACAGGCTTAATTATCTTAATCATTTTGTTATTTCCCCTGGATATTACAAGGACCACTGCTGAGATGATAGTGAAGGACCTACAACCCATCTCTATGGTTGAACAGGAGGGTTTTAACAGTCTAGTGCAGACACTTTATCCCCGCTGCAGGATTCCAAGTAGGAAATATTTCATGGGAGAGAAAATACCTTCATTGTATGAAGAGTGTTGCTCAAAAGTAAAAAAAATGTCTCGATGTGCTGGCAGTGCTGTATTGACCACTGATATGTGGACATCAAGAGCCAGAAGCTTATTTAACCGTCACTTTATTATTGATGACAAGGAATAAAAAACCTGTTTATTTGCCAAAAATCTTTGTCCTGTGTTTTATCATAATCGTAATCAACCAACTAAAGGAAACATCACAATATGAATTAATCATCATGATGTGTCAAGAAAAGTATCAGTATCAATATCGGTATCTGCGATACTAGCCCTGTATTTAATTGGTATCAGATCGATACCAAGATTCCCAGTATCGCCCACCCCTGGTCGGCAGAAACACAAGCTTTCCTGTTGCTGCCTCTCTTGCAAGCACCCTGAAGTTGCTCTGCAACGTGATTGGGCTGCAAGACAAAAGGGGAGGGAGGAGGAGGAGGAGGAGGAGAAGAAGGAGCAATACAAAAGCACAACACAACAGTGTTGTGTTGTGCTTTTGTATTGCTACATTTCATAGTAACCACTCAGTTTTGGGTAATACACACCGCCTGGTATATAACAGTTCTGTACAGGCTTTATCAGATTTGAATGGTTTTATCTCCCGTGGTAAAGATATTGTCACTCATCCCATATAATACACCTACGAAGGTTTCAGCGTTTCTGTCGAGTTTGTTTTTGACACATCACCTACCTAGCTGAGGCTAACATAAATCTAGATACCTAGCTGAGGCTAACATAAATCTAGATACCTAGCTGAGGCTAACATAAATCAAGCTACCTAGCTGAGGCTAACATAAATCTAGCTACCTCGCTGAGGCTAACATAAATCTAGCTACCTCGCTGAGGCTAACATAAATCAAGCTACCTCGCTGAGGCTAACATAAATCAAGCTACGTAGCTTAACATAAAACCACACCAAGCTAACAAAAGGATATTACCGAATGGAAATTAGCTGCAGCTAGGTAGCTAGCTTTTGATGTAATGTGTTACTAATAACCTTTTGCTGCCTTTTGTGCTTCCATAGCAGACATTTACTCAAGTACTGTGCTTTAGTACAAATTTGTGGTATCCTACTTCAGCATTTACATTTTATATCGCTTCAGGTTTTGTATTATGAATCTAATACAACAATAATATAAGACTCACAGGGGCCATTGCAATGAGTAAAACACAGGCCATTTTACTAATGTACTATGTGGCAATGTACTAATGTCATGTATTTACTTATGTAGGCTAAAAATTATGTGATGCATGACTTGTACTTATACTCAAGGATGTGAATACTTCTGCCACCACTGAGTGTTTTAGGGCTCCTGACATGGCCGCTTATATTCTGTAATGAGGTGACATTTAATGACGTTATAGCACTTTATGTATGCAGACACATTATAGTAGTGTTTACTGTGGAGAAAAATGTTAAAACTTGTATGAGTGCTGTTGTATTGTCTGTTTTCTTCTGTTTTTTCATCACTACTACAGGTGAGTAAAGAAACATCCAGAACACATGTATCATCCAGTTTTAGTTTAATTCCTTTTTAGAAAAAAAAAAAAAAAATCTCTTCACTTCAGCACATACGCATTGCACAAGGCAGGGAGCCGGCTTTTCTTTAATTGCCTTTTTTTTTTTTTTTTAATCTTTTTAACCCTTTCTGTTTTCAAACCAGAGTTAAAAGCAGCAGCAGAACTGATGCCAACAACCAGCACTGGCTTCACCAAACTCTCACACCCAAATCCAGATCATAGAGGAGCCGATGTGAACAACCAGCACTGAAATCCAGCAGACAGAAAACACTCAGACGTGATGTGAGTTTAACCCTAAAAAGTGTTGAAGAAGGGTCTAATTGAATGTACCACATTTCACCTTCAGGTCTCAATCAATGTTCAGACAAAGTATGACATACCTTTTTTTTTTTTTTAAATCAAAGAAAAATGGATGTAAATGTAAAATAAAAAGAAAGACCCGATTGGTGTATTTAGCACATGTAGGCTTATAATGAATGCCAGAAATATTAGACAATCACAGTAAGAACTTCTCAAAATCTAGTCCTAATGGGGAAAATCTAATCACTCATACACCACGAGTAGGTTAAAACAGACTCCTCAAAGTATTTGTGAACCCTACCGATCACAGCTCTGCTAAAGGTGATAAAGCCGCAGAGGAAAGTGGTTCGTCTCGATGCGTCTTCTGTCTGCGCTGGGTTGGAAATGACGTGCCGAGTCGTGTTTGGGGAAACCTGACCCTGAACAGTTGAAACAACTTGATCAACAGGCAGATTGCTGGTGTAGAATATATCATATTAATATTATTTACAAAATCTCTGTACAATCAAATACACAAGGGTGAAAAGGTCCGTCCTGCCAGTCAAGCATTCCAGAAAAGAGTTTAAAGGCCGAATGTGTTCACGCAACAGGATGTCTGACCAGATTAAGAACCTCTGAGGAAATCCTGAAAAGTTTAGCAAAGTGGGGTTAAAAACTTGAGCCGAGCAAAAGGTCAGCGGGTCACAAGGAGGATTATCTCACTTTGACTAGTGTCGTTTGACAGCAATAAGGTGTTTAAGCTAACACAGTTCAAGATAAAATGAGCATCACCACAGAGGTTCAGCATATTCAAGGTCCTTTCCAAGTGTGTCACTCATCCAACATGATGCACAGTTTGGATGAAGGGAGGCTAATAACTGTAGACTGTGGGTGTCCATGACTACACTTAGCAGGGTCAGGTCACACAGATCAGACTGAATAAGCGTGCATTGTGCGCTCACGTCGGTGTATAATCTGGCCTGAAACATCCCACTGCGAGCATCCACCTTAAATAGTGTTAACAACTAAATCAGCAGGACAGACTCCAAGGGGAGAAACTCTCTCCGTCAAGATTCAAACAGGATTTCTATGAGAGGGGAAACCTAACGGGGTTGCATATTTAAAAAGAAAAACTTTTACACACAAGTCAAATCAGCTCTGGTAGCTTTAGAGAAGAGGTGAGTGTGCTGAAGGGGACAGAGATGAGTTACTGCATAGCCTGTTGGTTAGAGTTCACTATGGATGACAAAACATTTGCTATTCGGTGGGCGATTTAAGCCAAAGTTCCTTACAGTACAGAGAAATACATACTGATCTGAGTACAGCTGGTCCCAGAGGGAAAGAACCCCAAAACAAGGTGTTAACGAGGTTCAAACCCCAAAGCTTTAAAATCACAACTCAGACTGTTATCAAAGCAGACAAACACACTGTTGACTCATCACTCACAACTCAGACTGTTATCAAAGCAGACAAACACACTGTTGACTCATCACTGCTTAAAAGCTAATTCCTTAAAAGACTTGATTCATACTGTATCTGTGTAAATGTGCGTGAAACACTTTCAACAAGGACGAAACTTCACAAACACATCAACGGGAAGATGTGACGCTGCTTTGAGCGTTGTTGCCGGAAAGGTAAACACAGTTTATATGAAGAATTTCAGTTCCAGCAAGTGTTACTAATTAGATTAATGGAGTCAAAAACACTAAAGATGCATTAGTAAGGTCCAAAAATCCTCCAAGTATTCGAACTCATGTCTGTAACTTGTCTGCTCAGAACAGTTTTCGATTAGATGAGCGTGAAAATGGTGTTATAACTTATACAATCGCTGAAAACACACAGGTGCACTTTGAAACGTTCAAACACATGTCACCTATAATATGCAGAGACCAATGCGTCAGCTTCAAAGACTGAGCCATATGATGAGCAGCAGACTGCAGAAGGTTAAAACTGTGAAGAAACGTCCCTTCAGCTGAAGCGTTCACCTGCAGGCTCTGCAGCACATCGATGACATGTGTTTAAAAAGTACAACTCACAACGAGACACTTTCATAAGTGCTGCAAATCACGATTGAAAAAAGGCTTTTTCAGGCTGACAGAGCAGGAATTTACATTTCTAGGAACAATCACACTGGTTCTTTTGTGCCAACCAAAAACGATCAACCCATGAAAAGAAATTCAACACAATAATATCTTCAAATTACGTGGGAAAAACACATTAGCTGACATTATTATGTACTACTGGCCACAAAAAGAAAAACCAAGCAGGATAACGATTATAAGAATGACTTTTAAAAATGTTCCCAAACTAAACTCTTGCCCAAAAACGATGAAAAGAAAGGCTGTGAAACAACATTTCCAGTTCTCATCAGCAATGATCTGTGATACTCAGAGCATGTTGTGACTTCTAAACTCTCAAAATTTTACTACCAAGACCATTGCAGCGGTGGAGAAGTTAATGTTTTCATGCTATGACACGGCTGAGACCAGCAGGTGAGCTGTGAATGCCGAGCAGCGTGTCATCCGCTCTGAATCCGTTACAGTATGACGGCGAAAAACAAACGAAGATGCAACTGCATCCACGTGACAATAACACAGAGGTGATGTTCAGCGGGTAAGAACTTAAATCACGCAGGAAGCTGAAGGACACAGACGCGGCGTGACCGGGATAACACACAGTGAAGGCAACGAAAGACAGGCGGCGTAAGATAACCGACATCAGCCTGATTTCAAAGCTGAGTCGAGGCCACGATTATTGGAAGAAGGCAAAAAAAGAAGAAAAAGAACATTTGTGTCATCATACCTGAAAGTGACCAGGATGTAACACATCGCTCATTCAGTGTTTTCATGGGTGACGGATGCTCCGATACACCACTCACACAGTATTTCACCAGTTTTACTTTTAACACCTGCATAAATGCTGACATTTGGATCACTGAGGCCGATCGGTACTTAATAAAGTCTTTCACACTCCATGTATCCTCAATACTCATTTTAAACTTTAATATGCATGAATGAACTATAGAGGATCCGCTCTAAAAAATGTGGTGAGTTACGAATTGTTCATTAAAAGGGACCCTCATCTATTTTGACGCTATTCAATCTATAATTCAATTGCTGCATATGGTGCACATTCAATTTCACAGCAAAGCTCTTTAGATGTTAGTGTGAGTCAGTGTGGATAAAAGCATCAGCGTAAAACAACTTCCTAAACACTATGCAGCCAATAAACCAACTGTGTACAAATCAAGTTAAAAAAACAACTGCATAGCAGCACACACGTTATTCATCGGGGTCAAAGTGTAGTGAAGAATCGCTGCAATTACGTGATTTTGTCAATACGACGCTCATAATACTTGGCTAACATTCGACTAGCTGATGAGGATTTTAGCCTTGTTATTATACTGCAGGTGAAATTTAAAAAACTGCAAGTTCCTGTCAAGAAACCCCCCTGTGCTGAACTAACACTTGTACATCAGGCTCAGAAAAACAGAAAACTAAACGACCCAAAAACGTTGGTAGTAGTGATGGTTTGGAGGTATCGTAACAACAAATACAAAAACTGAGAGACGGAGGTGAATTACACGAAGAGTGATTCCACAAAGAGCACAGTTTCTCTGATGGAGAGTAAAGGCATGTAGACGGTTGGACTGAGTCTATGCAGCAGTGGACAGCGGAGACTGAACTGTCCAGCTTCATAGTTCAGCTGCTTAAACAGAGATGAGAGGCTGTAACGGTCCAGGCTGGGAGGGGGGAAACGCACACTTCTGGTCCATGTTTCTGCACAACAGCTATGATGTAATCACTGATGACGAAGCCTCTTCATGCATAATACATTACAAGCAAACCTTGCCTTTAGGATGAGGTGTGCATGTAATTTACAATTCCAACTTCCCCAAATTATTGCAGACCAGGTAAGAATCCTTTAAAAAGTGGCAGTAAGACAGAGAATTACAGGCAATTCAGGCAAGTAAGAGGGTTTTCCATCCGAGAAGACAGACGGAGGCATGCAAACTACGTCTGAGGCTGTTTGTGCTTGTGTCACAACTCGCTTTGCATAAGTGTGGCTGACTGATCAGTTCTGGGCCCGGCATGTTCCATACCGCAGGTTTCATGGTTGGCTGAAATAAAGCCCAACATTATCTGAAAAGTAATAAAAAGTAATCATTGGGGTTGTAGTTGGGGATGTTGGACTGTTTTTACTCGCTGTGGGGGGATAAAGCTTCACCTACCCAGCAGCAGAACAAATGGCCAAATGTTGTGCACAGTAACTGCACCATTAGACAGTAAAAACAGTCGAATCTGCAGAACTGACTCTGCCGCGAGCAAATTTGCATTAGTGTATTTTACGCTCTTGGTCCATGTTTTCTCTGCCCGCATTCAAATGGAGCAAGTTCAATCTCAGTCTGCATTAGCTCAGCCTGAACGCCTCGTGATATCACACAACATCCACACAAGGCAGCGGGGCGGCGGAGGAACTAGAGGGTGAAGAAACAGGCCTCCGCCCGGCTGAAGTGTCCTTGAGCTAGACACGGACGGGCAGGGAAGGACAGGAGAAAAAGAGACAAAGACTCCCCACAGAGATGCTGGAGCAGCTCACAGACCACAAACACAGGTCGCAGAGCCAGACTGGACTGTAGCGGCAGCGCTAATTCTTGGAAGACAATGTCTTGGTCCCATCATCTAACACTAAACTCACTAAACACAGCATGCTTGGCAATATGGTGTTGTTAATGTTGTTTACGCGTAGGCAGACGGAGGAGAGACAAACAAAAGGCCGTGTTGCCGTGGAGCAACAGAGAAAATTAAAGACCGTTTTTCTGCTTCCCGTCTGAGCTGAAGGAGGCAGGTGTCGTACGAATCTCGACAGGATTTGGCTTCAGTGCACTCCTCAGAAGACTGGAGCGTGGTGGGCAACTGTTTGTGCAACAACGAGGCGACAAAATGCCTCCCAAACCTCAGCTCCAACTGCTGTCCAGCCGCAGTTGGAGCTGGGTGACACCGGCGCGTCTGCACCCTGACAGATGAAGGGAGGAGGCGCTGGTGCTCGAATGATCTCACTGTGGTTGGAGAAAAGGAGTTTTCTTGAGCTTTTCTGTGCAGATGTCCTCTCTGAGGACTGTTGCACAAAGAGTCGCCTGGAGCGCCGCAGCCTCCAGGACGTAATGCTACAGTAGCTATTCACACAAACACACACAGTAACAAAAAACACTAAAATCCTCTGCACACCCTGACACAGCACTGATCACAGGAATCAACAGAGGTGATTACAGGAAACCATAAATTAAAGATCACAATATTAAAACCTCTATGATAGGGGGACTCTGTTTGGGGAATTTAGGAGATGAATGTTAGAGGTTATCGCTATTTACAAGAGTTAAATTATTAAAATGGCTTTTCTCAGTTTCTGTGTCTCTCTCTTTGTGTTCCTTTAGCGGCCTCTGTGGATGAGACCTGTCAGCAGCGTCAAAGGGTGATGACGTCACAGCATCGAGAGTTGATGACATCACAGCGTTCGGGGGTGGATGACATCGTCTTGTCGAGGGGTCGATGATGTCACGGTTTGATTTCCCTCACGGGTCCTCTGTAGTCTTGAGTAGCTCCATCAGCGCCCCCACAGCTCCAAAGTAACCCTGGTGCAACACACACACACACACACACACACACACACACACACACACACACACACACACACACACACACACACACACACACACACACACACACTTTTTACACATGTGCATGTAGTCCAGCATTAAGCTCAAGCTTTAGAAACAGGAGGTGTGAGTGCTCCCACAGGCCTGACCGCAGGGCCACAGCTTGGAGTTTACTGGTCGAACGCTCACCTCGTGTTCCAGGAAGAGGGCTCTTAGTTGTCCTTTAGACCAGAAGTCCATGGCATAGGCTAGCAGTTTTGTGGACACCGTGTTGATACGAAGGAAGTTCCCAACAAACACCACACGCTCGATTTTCTGATATGAAGAGAGACAAAAGGCAAATTAAGAGGAATCAAGCCCAACTATGTGCATGACAACTAAGCCAAATACAGCATAAACCCTCATTTGAAAATATGAAAGGCTGGAGCGCAACGTTCATGAAGAAAAGCCAAAAACAGCATTTAGACTCCACCCATCACACCAGAGGATGGTGCTCACTGCTCCGTCTGTGAAACAGACATTAAAAATGTGTCTTTGTACAACTTTTTGGGGATGTTTTAACTTGTCCAAGAGCACATTAATAAATAAAAATAATTACTTAAACACACATGTATAAATTAACTTCACGGATGAACTCATATTTTATGTGAAACAGATCAGCAGCTGTAGCGAAAAATGCAACATCTGTTCCAAACCACAAGGTGGTGCTGGAGAGCTGGTGAAGAGGTTACATTTATTTAGCCGACTCCTTTCATCCAAAGTGACTTATAATAAGTACATTCAGCCATGTGGGCCAAAACAAACACTACAAGAATCACACAAGTACAACGACTTCCTCAAATAAGCTGAACAGCTTCAAGTGCATCGTTTAGAAACAGGCCTCACGGTCTATTTAACGGTGGGTCACCTCAGTCACAGCAGCAAATCCGACACCAACTAAATGTGGATTACATTCAGTTTTATACCCAAACTGAAAAGCTTTCAAAGCTCCCAAAACTGCTAAATGCTGCGAAAACGTTTCTTGTATCATGGAAATACATCATTTGCTTAAATATACTGAAGGCGTGCAGGATGTAGACAGTGACAGTGTAGACAGCCTTTTTCTTGTCAAAAATGGCAAGAAACAACCACAGCGGTTGGTGGATTTTGTGGGATTGTGAATGGATAAACCACCACGACCGGAATCATAAACATGTTTTCTGCTGTGAGCAGAGATCGTTTGTGACAGACGTTATCTTCATGCTGTAAACTGAATTATGCAATTCGATAATCAAGGCTGTGCACTTAGAACAACATGTGCACTTGTGTGTTTACACGTGTGTGGTTAGTGTTAAAGCTAGACCAGTGCTCTGATAGGCCTATATGATGGGAAACTATGGGGCTTATTGATATCCAATTATTGGGCAATCTACCTCTGACTGGATGGCGGTTTAAAGGCCTTAGAGCAGGTCTCACATCAACATTAACGATAACTAAAATCAAAACTGGTGAATTCCTTCCATAAACATCAGCCCTCAGCTCCTGTGGCTGGTGGACGCCGCCACGCCCTCGCTGCAGCTCTGTGTGCAGTGATAGCCCTGTACAATGCTGCTTGATCGCCATGCCACAAGGCAACACTGTAAAGAAGCTGACAGCACACAGAAAGACTCCAGGCTGATCCCTCACTCCACAAAACAACAAGTCTCAGATTGGCTGAAACACCGTCAAATCCAGCTTTAGCTCCGTTTTTCTTTCATATTACTATTTATCACGTACGATTTACCACCTACATCAGTCATGAAACTGTTATTCAATTAGACTGTACTATTTTTAGCTGTTTGTTATGTCTCTGTGAGACATTGGCTGATCTTACTGTGGTGACGATTTGCACCCACAATCCCAAAACTTGCCCGGACGTTCACAGTTGTTTATTTGAAACTGGCTGAGCTTCAAAACATCAGCAACATTGAGCTGGGAGGAAAATTAAGGATTTTTGAGGGGCTGGGACAAAATCAGTGTATTTTAAACGTTTAAACTTAAAACTGTGCAGCAACACAGCTCTTATGTAATCAGCCTGTCCGTCCTGACAGGCCTGATCGAGGCTAACTTCCTCCTCTAATCTCTCAGATTACTCTCAGACAATAAACCAATAACGAACCCGCGTAGAAATAAAGCACACACAGAAATTGTGTGTGTGTGTTTGCAGGTGCATTTGTGCGTGTGTGTTTCATGAGCATGACTTCATGTTGTTAGTCATGCTGAGTGGTTGGAAAAGCTGCAGACCCTGGACGGCGGGTCGGCGCATACGTGTGTGTTTATGAGTATTTCAACACCAACATAAGCTACCGGAACTATAATCGTTCATGTGTTTGTGTGCAAGTATTACATAAAGCACATGCCTGTTGTGACAGATATGTTGGATAGTGTGTTGGATGACCTGTGTGTGTGTGTGTGTGTGTGTACCTCGTTAACAGCACACATCCGCGCTATGGATCCTATGTTATTAGTGATGGTGACCAGCGTGGCTCTGGCCAGGTCTTCCTTACTGATGCTGTCTCGCTTCTCTTTGCTCATCATGTGACCAAAGCTGTAAAAAACAGACCAAATCAAACACACACACACACGTCAACATGACCACAAGGACACACTTCCCTCACGTGCATTACTCCAGTTGGACGAACTCTCGACAAACCAAACAGGCACAGGACAGGAGCGCCTCCACATGTCACAACAACCTTCAGAACAACAGTAAACAAGGGCTGTTTGTCAACACGTGTGTGTTTTTCAGCGAAGGGCCACCAAAACAAGAACAGTGATTATAACTGTGATAAAATCTGTTTTTCACCTACTTTATGGATCGACCTTTGAACACAGGTTTACTGTAGTAAATGCTAAACCCAGATTAGTGAGTGAACGTCTGAGTGTGCCAGTGAGTCAGTGTGTGCGCGCACCGTTATCAATCAGCTGTTCATTCAGAGTTCATTCATTTTAGTGTTTCTGATCATCATCCCTGATGCAGCTGGACAAATAAAAAATGTGCATCAGAGATGAAATCCACCGAGCGTCTCTCCTGATTGGCTCCTTGTCAGCTGAAGTCCTCCGGACCACATCAGGTGCAGGAAGTGAAATTCGACTTAGGGCACCGAAGCACCAAGCAGTGACTGAAAGAGTCGCTCTGCTCTCTGTCTCCATCAGTGTGCTCTATTTACAACACAGTTACTGTTTTGTAGTTTGGTAATTTTGTGCCACGAGTTTGTTATTCGAGTCATCAATGTTTAGGAGGCAGCCCTAATTCACTGAAGAATTTTGTGGCGACATTGTGGACCTTCAGCCTTCATCGCGCTCACCTGGATGCCACAGCGGAGCCCTGCAGGCCGAAGCGCTCGTAGTCTCCTCCGTAGATATCTTTCACCAGTTTGTCCACGTTGGTGGAGTCGCCCTTGCTGGCCATTTCCAACGCCTCCTCGAACGTCTCGCAGCCCGTCAGCAGACAGCAAAGGCCCAGAAATGTACCACCTCCCAGACTGAAAGAGGAAGACGTCGGAGAGAGAGTGTGAGGAAGACAATAATAAAGAGGTGAAAGGGGACACAGAGAACGTAAGAGGAAGAGTAGATGGCGAAGAAGGGAAAACATGGGGAAAGATCTGCGTGTGTCCTCTGAAATCAAACCTCTGACCTCTGCAAAAGTTTGAATTCCTGTATAACGAGTTTTATAAGCAGCCACCAATAAAAACGTCACCTGTGAGGCTTCAACTGTAAAATGAAATGCAAATATACAAGAAGATCTGGGTGAACGGGTGAGGGAGAAGAAACAGATGGAACTCGACACGTGAGCAGAGGAGGGATGTTTTGAAATAATAAAAATCACCTCCCCCTGCTCAGTATTAATATCAGTTATGATTAGACTAGAAGAAGCAAGAATACACAGAGGTTGAATGATTATGTAACAGAACCATAAAGATAACGCAAGATACCGAGGGGGAATAAACAGGACGACTGATGGCTGCGGTCACTACGTCGTTCCTTTGTGTTGCTTGCGTGGCCGTGTGATGAAATGGTGTTTGTTTTGCCGTTAAACTGTCGTGATGTTTTGCCGTTTCTTGTCGCTCTGCTCGGCTTTTGCTCTGTCACGCCGTCTTATTATTAATATGAAGAAAAGATTAGAAACAGACAACACCTGGGCTTCACCTCACTACTCTCACCCACACCATCTTAGCTTGGTTTGTGCACGTTTTCCTCTTCGTGGAGCCGTGCGACAGATTGAAATGGAAACCTTAGACACACCCACGTATGCACAAACACACACACGCACACGCTGACTGAAGTGTGGTTAATATGTGAACTCGTGTCAGATCCTGAGGTTTGTTCAGCTGTCGAACAACATATAAAATGTAAATGTTAAATAACTCTCGCCCGTGTTTTCAACAGTTCGCTATCTGATCACAATCTGGTCCTACTGTTACGCAAGTACTAAGGTACACAAGGTGATCACAGATAAAGAATGCTGGAATTCAAGTGGCTGACTCGAAGCTATCGGGCGGATCGCCTCAAGCCATAAGAAGTATTCAGTCACCTTTACCTTTTGCATAGATTCATTCATGCGAAGCAACTTCAAGTTCAAAACTCACTGATTTAGTGTAAGAAAACAGTCTTCCATTGTCGTCTACTGACTGCATTGTGGAAGACATGTGAAAAGGCTCCACACACCTTGATCTGAATTCACCGGAGCTTAAATACTGACTTGAATCACTCGTACGAACTGTTTTAGGATGAGAATACAAACATCACCTGGTCCCAGTCACCCGTTTGTAGTTGTTCTCTGAGTACACGGCCAGTATGGAAACCCCGGAGCCGATGTTGACCAGCAGCATGGGGAAGGGGTTGTCCAGGGTGCAGGGCTTCTTCACGCAGCTCTGGGTGTCTGATGGATTCTGGAAGTAGTAGCACTCCGGGTGTCCATTGAAGCCCACCCGGTCGACGTACAGCAGGCCGCGGATCAGGCAGTCCAGCTCGTCGAGCTTCAGCAGCTCCAGGTCGGCCATCTGCAGCACAAACGGAGGAGGGTTGAAGTCCTGACAGGACACTGTTTCAGCTGCTGAACACCATCAAAGGGGTTTTAATGGTTCAAGATGACTTAAAGTAAGAGATTATTTCATTCCTTGGAGGCATCGTTTTGTCAGTTTTCTGGTGTTCAAAGCGTTTTAAGAGTCGAGTGTGCGCAGGGTTTCGGTCCAGCTCAGCTTATGCTGCAGTGCCCAGAGAGAGCTCATTGATCCTGCTGCACTGCAGAAAGGGTCAATGAACTCAGGTAACAGGCACTGAGATATCAAATGCACCAACATGAAGAAATGCTCAAGACATGTATGGATGGCTGCGAAGACATGGAGGCAGACAGAAATGCTCTGCTCCAATCAGATGTTAATGGGTACGAACTTCAATCCTGTATACTGTAAATATGACTGTTTACATGGCCTAGTGAGGAAGGTTCAATGCCCCGGACTGTCAGGGTAAATCTGGGTGAGGAAAGTGAAAAAGCAGCACTCGTCCTCCTTTTTTACCACTTATTGATCAACTAATGGATTAATCGACTAATTGCTGCAGCTCTACCAGTAACCAAGAGTTCTCAGTGAGAGAGACATTTTAATGCTAATCACACATTT
Source organism: Chaetodon trifascialis (assembly GCF_039877785.1). Lineage (NCBI taxonomy): Eukaryota > Metazoa > Chordata > Actinopteri > Chaetodontiformes > Chaetodontidae > Chaetodon > Chaetodon trifascialis. The sequence continues at coordinate 21,743,858 of NC_092068.1, forward strand.
CTGTTTGCTCACCGTTCTGAAGTCGTTCTCGAACTTGTACGCGCCGCCTCCGGTGGCGCAGAGTGTCGTGTGCAGGCTGGAGAAGTTCTTGTCGTGGCCCATCTGGATGAAACGGGGCATGGCCTGCGTCGGGAAGCGGATGAAGTGCAGGTTCCCCGTCCTGCCACACATGGTCAGGTTCCTCAGCTCCAGGTGGACGTCACGGACGCCTGTTTTACCTGAGTGAGTGAACCACGACTTTTACAATGAAGGACTCCGACCCGATGTACGATGAACTTTCTTTGTCGTAACAAATGAAGCTGCAGTCGAGAACGAATCACCTCAACCTTACGCAATACATGAGCGACACAGTATAGAATCTGTCCTGGTATCTTCTTCTTAAGTGTCCTTGACCTGAATTTTCCTGCCTTCAATACACACACGTTAAAAGATGTGGCCTTGAGTGTGTGTGTGTGTGTGTGTATGTGTGTGTGTGTGTGTGTGTGTGTGTGGGTAGGCGTACCATAGGCCACGTTTGAGGTGAGGTAGCGGCGGATGGACTTGAGGTTTTCCACTTCCTCTTGTTCTTCCTCTGCAGTTATGTCGACCGGCTCAAAGTACACTAACTTGACCAAGGTTCCTCCGATGTCCATACCAAACCAGGGGAAGGCTGCGGGGGAGGAAGAGAAAACTGTGGTTAACGTCTGGAGCTTTAAACACAGAACAAAGTGACAAAAAACAGGATGTGACTGATGCCATTAGAGCTCATTTTTGAGCTGCAAAAAACAGATGTTTCAGACGTTTTGCTTCGGTCAGGGGAGCAGCAGACACCTCACCTCAGCGGTGAAGCGTATGGAGCGACGCTGCAGACGGGGATAGAGCTCAAACAACGAGCCCATTAACTGAAAACTGACAGCGACTATTTGAACAACCGATCAGTCATTATTCACCAAAAAAAAGCCCAGCATTTGCAGTTTCCAGCCCGTCAAATGTGATGATTTCCTGCCGTCAATGACAGCCAGAGATCAAACTGTGACACCCGTCTGATGCGAATGGGTCCAACCCGGCGTCCTTCACGTGTCTGAAGGTGGCGTCGACAGATAACTCAGCACAGAGAGGCTGGAGAGGAAACAGTCAGGTCGGATAGTCGGTTGGGAAGAACATTGAGTTCAGTACAAAAAAAAAATCTTCCTGCTCAACCGGCTGGGGGGGAAAAACAAACCACCACAGCTCAACAAGAGCCAGTGTCGCCATGGAAACAGACCCCCCCATCGTCTCCTCGTCTCTCCATCTCTCACGCACTCCTGTTTTCTCTTCGCTTAGCTTTTCCTCTCCACCTCTCAGCCACGCTCTCGTCCACCTTTCTTTCTCCGCCTCCTTCCATCTCCACGTCTCTGCCTGCACCGTCTCCATCACTCTGTCCCATCCGTCTGTCTCCAGCTCCTCCTCCCGCGTTTGCTCACTTCTTGTCTCTCGATCAATTTAATTCAATTCAGTTAAGATTTACTGGCATGGACGGAGGAGAACTGATACTGCAAGAGGTTTTTAATGCACCGGAAAACAACTACATCAGCCTTCCTTTACTCTCCAGTTCAACGCAGTCGGCTTTTATTTGCAAGATTACGGCTGAAACGCTCAGTTGATTAAACGACGACATAATTAATCTGCAACTATTTCAATAATCGATTAATACTTTCACCCTCTAGTTGCTGCTCTTCTACTGTGATGATTTGCTGCTTTTCTCTGTCTTACATTGTTGTAAAATGAATATTTTTTAGTTTTGGAAGATGTCATCTTCACCTCTGAGAATATTTGATGTAGGTTTTTTCTATTTTATTGCCTTTAATTAAGAATGTGATCTGCAGATTAATCAATAGAGAAAAGAATCATTAGCTGCAGCCCTGATGATAATATAACTGAGCAATGTGTTGCCAGAATAAAAGAAAGACTAAATAAACGCATCTACTTCAGGATGGTGGTAATAAAAACGTGATCGTGTAGAGAAACAGTCGCCTGGGTTTTTTAAAGTCTCAACTTGATGTTGTTGATCTGTGGATCAACAAAAACACACGAGAGATCCAAACTCAATGTGAGAAACTGCCTCCAAAATCGCTGAAAAACACGTGAAATAAAATCTCAGGGTGTGAAATCACATCAGTGAAAACCCAACCAACCCCCCCATCAGGTGTGTTTTACTTAGCAGAAGCTATTTTTAGAGGCCACCTGTATCGATTGATGTCTCTTTGCGTTAGCGGTTCACCAAATACCAAAGATCTGTTTTGACACGTGAATGTTTGAGGACTGTGTGCTCTTGACTGGTGACAGTCACGGTGAGGCATTGAGGTTACTGAGGGTCAAATCAGAGCTCAGTCTCTGAAACATTAAAGTTCTTCATTCGTTTCACGATACAGACAATCCATCTAAACTCCTCAAGACGACACGTTCACTAAAACATGTTCTGTGTTGTGGAACGCGGCAGCAGAAGAATCTAAATGTTTAGCAGGTGATGACGGCGAGCCCACCGTGCCACCCACAGACTGCAAACCATATTCAGCACACGCAACCTCAACTAACTTTTTGTAATTATTACAGAAGATTCTGGACTTTAGACTGAACTTTGTTTCGCTGAACATCTGGTCAGATGTCTAACTCATGTCGCCGTCCAGCTCTAAGTGTAGTTTCACAGTAATAAGACGAGGCGTTGGTAAATCAATCGTCTGTCTGTTAAAATACAGCCACGTGTCTCCCTGCAGCCTCGCTTTGGGATGTACCCACGGCACTGACATGACGATCAGGAGATGTGACCATTTCACAACAGGCTGTTACGTAACACACTGATTTTATCTGGATTATGGAGACAATGTTCACTCTGAGATTACAGCCATCAAATTCGAGTTTGGGATTTCAGTTCGGGGGTGAACCATGTTTTTTTATGCCTTTATTAGCCTCTCGTGGTGTCAGCAAAGCGCTCTGCTGAACCTGAACAATCCTCAATCTAGTGTTTATTATGAATCATATCGTGGCTGATATGACACTGTTTGTAGTGAGTTAGCGCAGTGAACGCGTGCCAGCATCTCGTCTTTTAGTTCAAACTCACGTGACGCTGACTGTGCTGCTCTTGTCTCGAAGGTTTAGACATAAAAACTGTCACACGCTGTCCCTGCCTGAAGTATCACCTCATTATGCTCAGCCTTTGTTGAAATTGTGTCGCAGTCTGCGGTGGTGTTGTACTCTGAAACTGTATGACTGCTAGCACCGTTAGCCGCTGCTGCTGTTACAACAAATACCTCTACACCTGCTGCAGCGCCTGGTGTTGGGTTACTTTCAGCAGAAGTCACCTATCGCCTGCTTTACTGCTTGGTTGACTTTTTTTTCTGTCCTCTCTCACCTACTAACCTGCTCTGATGTCCGTAAACATAAACCTAGAAGTATAGATTTTGCAGAGATCCCTCAGCCAAACACATGACTGATAAACTGCTCTGGACTGTTTTCGCTGCTTCACAACTGGACCAACAGGGATCTTTCTTTTTCTCTCTTTGTGTTTTATTAAATTGCATTTAATGAGGGAAAACTTGTGCAATACGCACTCGTTTCCCCAAACAGAATTTCTTATTGATGTCAGCTGCTTCACCCTTGGAGTAATATTTCATAACAAGCAGCAAGGCTAAGGTGAACAGCAAAACGCTGCAAACAAAAATATGATTTCCTCCTCTGATATAATGAAGTATCAGTGCAAGCAGAAGCAACACTGTCAGAGATGCATGGCGGTGTCTGCCTCCGCAGGCCGAGTCAAAACGACGTGATCGGAGTGAAACAAAACATCAAACTTTCTCTGTTTTGACAAGATTACAATAGCACAAATCAGGGTTTGTTGTCTGGAATAAGTATACTGATATTTTGAGTTGCTAGGAGGCAGTATTTTGTATTAATGCTAATGCTTGACCTAAAATTGAACCTTTCATGTGCCAAGAAACTGTATGTTTTCTGTTCCGCTTCTTCAAATTTGATGTTGTCATAGAGGAAATTCCTCAAATTGTGTTTACTGTGGGCAATGCACCACAAAAACATTACAATATTTACCATGATGCACAAACTGAAATGTCACAATGCAACAATAAACCTCACTGAACATAAACATGGTAGAGGATGTTGCACAGGCGTAATGACAACCTTATGTTCCTTGAAGACTATAGTTTCCTATCTATGTGGAAATCTTTTGACCTTTAACCCAACCCTTACAAGCAGCTAATTTTTAAAGCCCTGAGGACGAACGCTTCAGCTTAAGAGCTAAAAATGACAATCAAAAAGTCATGTGTGTCTCCGTGATGATCAGTGTTTACTGTCACAAACTGTGGGCGGCGGGGAAATGGACAGACGATGACATTTATGTCACGTGGGCCCATTTCTTGCGCTTTACAGTCATCATTACAACGGATTTAACACAGATCATGTGAGGAAAAAACAAAAAAAAGGCCACCATGAGGCCCCCAGCGGTGGGAAAGTGCACCTCGAAAAAACAAAAATAAGTTAATCCTCTCCCATCATACGATTATGTGTCTGTATAATGCAAAATTAACTAATCATGAGGACCAAAATGCTTCCTGTGAGTGCTTTGGGTGAGTTGGACCAAAGCGTCCATTGCAAAATGTGCTGAAAACGTTCAACCTTCTGAACAAGGACGTTCTCCCGGGGGAGATGTGCTTAGCACGTTAATTTACAGCCTGAACGTTTCCTCGTAGCGTCAAAGAGTGCTTGTGGTTTCAGATAACAAACGAGTGTAAACTCGTTCGTTTCCAGGCAAACAGGCTGTGAGGAGGTTTCTCTCATCCTTTTAAGACCATGTAACAATCAAATGGCTGGAGTGTGAGGAAGAGGTTTTTTTTAATTGGGGAAGAGTACTGATAAAGGTAAAAATACTGGAAACAAGTTTTACAGAATTGCAACGACAGCAGCCGACTTGAAGCTGCGTATCTGAGTCCTGCAGAACGACAGCGGCTCTTCCTTCTGAGCCTGAATCTGAACGGTGGGTCATCATCCTTTTCATCAGACTTATTTACTGACTGCTTTCCTCCCATGATCATTTGCCTTGTGCAGCGGAAAAACATCACACTGCCAACAAAGCTGATACGTGATGCCAGCGGAAACGTCACTGCCTCCCTGTGACCTGGCTATCAGTGATGTAAAGAAACATGGTGGCGCTGGCTGAAAAGACATCATGGGAATACAATGTCCTGGCCTACATTCTCTCTGTCATTCACTCACTGGAGCCCTGCGGCTAAATTTACTCTTACGTCTTCTACAAACATCCAGGAACTGTAATGACGCAGCTGTTCAGCAGTTCCTCGAACATTTCCTTGACCGAGGTGAGGCGTTTAAATCCCGTGCGGCCGTCAGGTGCTGCTGCTCAGAGAAGTAAAGCATAGCCGGGTAAATGCTGAAAAACAGGCTGCTCAACTGTTAAACGTTAAATGAATTTCCACCTTTCCTGGCCTAAAGTCCTCATAGGTACGCACTTATCCAGGGTTTCTATTTAAAACAAACACACACATATATCACAGGCACACTGCGTACAGCCAAAGTTCAGTGTGACGGCCGGGGGGAAGAGGAGCGATGTGTGTCCATGTAGGTGAAAGGTCTTTGCCCTAACACACCTCTACCTTGCACTACCCGCGTGATATTTACAGTATGTGTGTGTGTGTGTGTGTGTGTGTACAGTCTGGCTTGAATTACACAGTCTAAAGGGCATAACAAATATATTTTTTTTACCCAGCATGCTTACTGTTTAGACTTCTGACGTGACCTCAAAGGTGATCGGCCGCAACTGTTTCTAGCGAATTTCCTATTGCTTGACCTTTAATCTCAGGTTTCACAGAGAGTCTTGGGAAGGCCAAGAACAACACTTGCAGAGCATGATGGAGTGATAAGACAAGAAAACACAGCAGCGGGCAGCTGAACACGGTGTGTATACAGTGGCTTCAATAATTCACACCCATTACTGAGCAGAACACCGCAGGATGTTTTGTCCTGCGTTATTCTTATCACCGATTCACTGCTTCGTCATTATTATCCATTAATTTCTCCATTAACTGACAAATATTGATTCTGATTATTATGACAACCCCAATGCAACAACTAGTGCTACTCACAGTACTATAGCTATCACTATCTCCACTGATGCTGCTTTTATAATAACATCCGTTGGTATTACAGTTACTGCAATAGACAACTGACAGACGATGAGCCAGCAACTATTTCTGTTAATCTTTGTTTTCAAGTAGAAATGTCAATTATTCCCTTGTTCCAGGCTCCTGTGTGAGTATTTGCTGGACATCACGGTTCCCTAAAGCCCAAGGTGCCTGTTTTTTCCAACCAGCTGTCCAAAATCCAAAGATGTTTGGTTTACAGTCATATAGAATAGGGGTAAGCAGCAAATGAATGAGAGAATTAATCACTGATTGATTACCAAACTAGTTGCTGATTCGTTCTCCATTGACCCACTAACTGATTCATTGACTAATTGTGCCACTTTTAAATAAAATGGCTTTCTGTTTTGGCCTGTCATTTGGATAAAACAACCAATTTCAAGAGTTCAGTTTCAGTGTGGCTTTTAGGACATTTCTCAACTGTTTTCTGACATTTTATAGACGATTAATCAATAAAATAATCAGCATATTAACTGCTATTAAGTTAAAGCCCTATGCTACTTTTTTGTCTTCAAGTCATGCTCTTGGTACAAATACTTCATGGACTACATATTTTGCTGCCACTGCAACCACTACTTCTACCACGCTGCAGTAACAAACACATTAGCACCCATACTATCCTCAGTGAAGCAGCTGCTAACACTACTAGGTTTACCTACGACAGGTAATAAAGGCTTTACCTTCATGAAGCTCGGCCTTGTGCACAGTTTCAGATAAAAAGGAGGAGTTTCGGTTGGTTTTCAGGTGTGCCATAGATTGAACAATTCCTCTCGTCTCTATTTACACCCCTGCCCCCCACCCCGATGACCTAAGCCCTAGTGAGCCCTTGTCAGCCGGTGCACCGTCCCTCTGCAGACAGCGGTCGAACATTGACTGACCTGTGGCCTCTCTGACAAACCTGTATCTTTTTATGGGAGTTACTCTTTCACTACATTTACACCCACCGTTAACACACCACCCAGGGTTTCAGCTTCTCTGTGATTCTCAGTAGCTGGACTGGACTGTAGACCCGATTTTCATTTTCAAACGTACCCCTCCTGCCCCACCCCCCAAAAACCACTTTGCATCAGCAACCAACGCCTAGTCTCAACACTGATTACTATGAAATCTCTCCCCACAGATTCCAGGTAAAGTTGGCCTTTTTCCTGTCTTCCTACATCAAAACACGCTGTTATCTGTGACAAAATGTGAAATTCAGTCAAAACAATATTGCTGAAGACAAAATTTCTCAAATTTGAGACCAAACATTAGAGGCTGTGTATTTCCTGATTATTCCTCACATTTAGGTTTTTTGAAAAGCTTTGGCAAAAACAACTGCTGGCCTTGCAAATGAAACATATTAGTGCTGCTAACACTGTATGTAAAACAGTGCAGCTGTCTGAATTGAGCTTCTGTGCTGTGCTTCTTCTTCATTAAATGGATTTTTGCTGTGAGTGCCTCTCTTAGTGCAACCCCTCTAAACACTATATACTGATAATAATATAGCCTACCAATAGTGCTGAGCTTTCTGTTTTTATTTTAAGGTGACCCCACACAGCAGATGTGATGGTGCAATGCGCCTCCTTCAAAGCCATGTGTCTCACTGACACATGGACACACAAGCAGTGGCCTATCACACCTGTTCAGACACAAAAAACAGGCATATTGTATATGAAGAAGGTGGAGTAAAATAAAGTTTCCTCCACTGTTATTGTTGCTGTAAAGCTCTATTTCATTACCCACCCAGCTATTCTGCCCAGTATTCACCACACCCTTAGCAGCACATGCAGTGTGACTTTGTCTACAACCAAATCTCGGATTATTATAATTACTGGTACATCTTCATTCTCACTATAATCATACTGTTTGCTCTGCGCTGACACACTGCACATTTCCCCAAATGACCTCATACAATTTCTGCATTTTTGCGGGTTGACCATGAAAAGTATTTATTGTCTGGTAAAAATATATTTGTATGAAAACAGGTGGAAAAATCTCATTGGGGGTTTTAAATGAAAAGTCAGCATGTTCAATTAAAAACAAACATGTGATGGAGCTGGAGAATCAGCCTGTTGGTTAAAATAAATGCAATTCTGTTCCACGAGATAGTCAATGACATTTGCTGTTGAGTTGCTTCTGGTGTAAATAAGGGGTACTACAGGCAGTGTTACCCAAAAGCAACCCCCATCCTACACCACCCCTCAAATACTGAGTAGAAAAAATCTGAGGACAAAAGTGAAAAATCACATCCCCGAGGGGAATACATTCCAGGGTCGGCCCTCGGTGGGGAAAAGCTTAGAGGGTTATCCGGGTTTATCAGGACGGCTGGCCTCCATCCAAGGATAACTCAGCCATAAAGCAGAGGAGCTCTGACTGGACATTTCAAGGTTTACTGATGAAATGTTCCCTTAATTATGTAATCTGGGCCAATTCGAGTGCAGGGCCTCTCTTTCTCAGGCTACTGAGCATCACAGCAAACCACAGCGGAGAATCTGTGCTGTCTGTTCAACGCAACATCACCACATCTCAGCACAGACCGCATCACGCCACATACACAGTGCCTCCTTTTCTATTCATTCAATCGAAGATCAGTTTTTAATCGAGAGTCCTCCTGAATCAAATCGGACACCAAAGCTTCACAGCCCAACACTTCAGTGCACTCACAGAAACAGACTGTGGAGTACACACTGTGGGACATCTGCATTGATGTGTCTAACGGCCTGACAACATGTCTTTATTTCCAAGAGAAGTTCTTGTACATTTGAGTACATGCTGATTCTGTTTTATCTTCTTGTGTTGGATATTTATTCTTGGAAGAATAAACCATTGATAGCAAAACTACTCAGCATTCATATTCGAGTGAAAGGAGATAACCACTGCTTAAGGTGACAGTGGCTGCATTTCCACTGCAAACTGCAGAATTTAATCTTCTGGGATACTTGACAGGTTGCAAATCTTTTACTGGGTGAGATCTGTGGACCCATAAATCAAGAAAACAGAGAAAATGGTACTTGAACAAGAGCATATGTGAAATGACATTACTGGAACACAGAGCTTGTGTGCCAGTCAACATATTTAATAAAGTCAACATCTGTTAAAAGAGGACAGCAAGAAAAACACAGGTGTAACCTGTTGGAGTGTACGTATATACTGGGTATGAACAAACTCAGCCAAATTAGAAAAGGAGTACCCTGAGGATGAGACTCCTTAAAAATGCAATAAATATTCAAAAACCCTTGCAGTTGGAGCTGCATAATAAATGAATAACTGCACCTCGAACCAGTGAAGTACTTCTGGCTGTGGCTGATACTGTATGCACTTACTGCTGTACAGCAGAGATGGGAAAAGTACTTACATTCTGTACTCAGTAAAAGTACAATTACTTGTGAAAAAAAACGACTTTGGTAAAAGTAAAAGTACTCACTGAAATAACTACTCAAGTAAAAAGTAAAAAGTACAGGCTATGAAATGTACTTTTAGAGTAAAAGTACAAAGTATTTTTTTTACCAGTCGTTTCTGTGTAAAGCCAACTGTAACCTCTTAACCTCACATCATCTAATGGGTAATTTGAAGGCTATTAACCCGTTAGGACCTGATCTGTCTCACTTTAGATTTTAAACACTTATACCATTACACTTTCATAAATAACAGATCTACAAGCTCATGGCGCAGCGAGTGCAGCACTATGAGCTTGTAGAGCTGCCATTTTTGGAGAAAAGAAATTGTGCAAATCTTTGAATATATCTTCAAACGGGTTTGTGCTGATATAGAAACCTAGTTTTTTGTTTTTTGTTTTCAGAAGACTGTTAGGATTTAGAGGACATTTATGTGATCAAACATTTATTCAGGTCCTCAGGTCTTAATGTTAAACTCCAAACACACGTCTTAGTTAAAACTACCCACTGGCCAAGGATTGGTTTCCAAACTGATGTAAAGTATCATGGAAAATAGACCCACCTCTTGAAATCAAGTTTATATTTTTAATATAGATACTATTTTTTTTGAGCCGACAAACGTGAACATTTCCTTCAAGTAAGGCCATGGGTGGTAATTCTGGGCAGTAGCCTGTTCCCGTCCATCTGGCTCGTCCTCCGACGTGGAGTCGTCAGGGTTTACCGCTACCACTTCATTGTCCTGCTCCTCTGTGTCGGACATGTTGCTGCCTGGTTCGGTTCCATAGTCCCCACATTAACGAATCTCTCGTTCAAGTTACTGAAGTGAGTTAGCGTGCTAGCATACTACCAACAGCCTGCGGGCAGAGAAAACCATGTCCGTGGTGGTAGTCTCTGTTGAAGAACGATCATGGACAGCAAGCCAATCACAAGCTGGGATGTATGGAACCGTGGGTAATGTTTCATACGATTGGGTGAGCCTGCGGAGATGTTTTTATTCTTGTCTAAATAATATTTCAATTATTTAATCGTTGTCGTGCATTAAAAGTAACGAGCCTGTTTTGAAAATGTACGGGGTAAAAAGTACAGATACTTGTGTTAAAATGTAACGGATAAAAGTAAAAAGTACTCAGAAAAATAAATACTCAGTAAAGTACAGATACCAAAAAAGTGTACTTCGTTACTTGTACGTCGTTACTTCCCATCTCTGCTGTACAGTATGGCTGATACTGTACAGCAGTAAATACAACATCCCCACAAAATTACTACATTTACTTAAACATTCGTGTTGTCACAGGAGAAAGTGATGCTCGTCACATTGTGTCAAATGATTTCTTAGTTTTCCTGATGAAACTATGATTTTCAGAAATACTGCATGTCCACTCTCATGAATCTAAGAGATTTAGGTAGAAACTTAACATGTTTTAACAACCGTTATTACAAGATCATAATGGAGAGACAGTAAAAGGTAATGTTGAACTATAGGCCAGCTCTGCTTCTTATTAATGCTGCATTATAAAGGTTTCTCACAGGTTCCAGGTAAAATTTTACCTGGAAGCAGAAACTAGAAGTGAGGTCTCCACCCTTTTTCCCCTCTGTCTCTCCCATCTCTGTCTCTGTCCTCTCTCTCTGCCTCTCCCTAACACAATTACTGATAGATGTAAGGAATGCTGACTAAATTACTTACCAACAAGGCCCCTAAACTTGCAGCTGGTCTCTGCACAAATTTCCAAGACTGAAAACAACTTTTACCATGACAGCCACACTCAGCCATAACAAATCCCAGAGCTATGACCCAATCACCCCAAAAAAGAGCAATGAGGTGAATTTACACTGAAATTGCCTGTCATGAACAGCCAAACATAAACCTGCAACCGCATGACTCTAAACATTTTAACACTTTTTATTATGATTCCAATGTGCAGCAATCTGAATGAAATACTAATCTACAAAGAAAATGAACATGGGAAAGCATTTGAATGATTTGTTTTCCCAGCCTGATTTTAAGGTGAGACTTAAAGAAAAAATAAAACAACAACTTACACTTACCAGGTTTCTTTTCACTTATAAGCTTCATAGTGAGGCAAAATATCAGCTCACAGGTGCACCAGAAACAAGCAAAAATATTTATTAAGAAAAAAATAAATTTAACAAGCTTGTGGGAGGAAAGCTAACGAGCCTTCAGTCAGTCTGACTTCACACTGCGAAGAAAACGACACTTTTATACATTCTGCGCTAAAACCGCAAAGTTTTCCTGGATGATCTTTACTCACATCGTCCGAACTACTCGATAAATAAGGGGGCGGGGTTCCGGCTGTTCCCTCTGCCTCCTGAAGACAAGAGTCGTGTGCTGATTGGCTGAGGCAAGCCAAGCCCACTTATCAGGAGCTTTTTCACCAGCGGAAAGTGACCAATCACAGTGCACCAAATGCAACCTGAGGGTTCATACAAACAAGAGGGGGTCTCCCTGACGACGGCAGGCTGGAAGATTGGAGAGATCTGCCAGAGACGCTAACCACCTAATCTAATCAAAAAGAGGAAGGGACTCTTGAGATATGAAACACGCATTAACCACGACACTATAAAAGCAGTTCATAGTGGGATGGGAGTACACGCGGGTTGTCAGTGATTGCTGCTGCAACACGGCACGGTTGTGTAAATCCCGGCTGATCGGTGTTGCACCGCGGAGGTTAGCAGTCAACCGATGAACTGTCACACAACCTACATAACGCCGCGACAACCGTTGGGGGGGAAAAGCATAATATGACACATTGTGAACAGGTTAAACATAGTAGCTCTCAAACTTGGTTTCCCCCAAGCTGGTTGACACTTACGGGGTCTGCTCCGTCTCACCGACTCCGTCCTCCTCCGTAGCCTGCACCTCTTGGCCGGGGATCCGTTGCACTCCTCGTCGTCTCCGCGGTGCAGATGATGCATGGTCTCAAACGTGCTGCTGTTGGATCCGGAGCCCGAGCTGAATGCATTACCGCTGCAACAGCTGCCGTTTGCGGCCACCGCGACGTGGCCATGAAAGCCCCTCTGAGTCTGCCCGTTGTTGATGTGAAAGGGTCCCGACGCTCCTTTCTTGTCTATCATTGACTTGGCTTTATCCATGGGAGCAGCTAGCCTAGCCTAGCCTAGCCTAGCTTAGCATCTGCAGGAGAAAAACGACTGTGAAAACCCTCCCACTAGCAACGAAAACCCCGGCTACTTTAGCTAAGCTAGCTAATGTTAGCCCCGCTGCCTGCAAGCTAGTAGGACAGTCGCGCGACAAGCTAAAGAGCGTATCCTTTTCCGCAATTTCGCCTATTTTACCCTAGAATATCAAGCTAAAATTAGACGTATTTTTTCCCTTTAATGTAATCTAAAATAGCAATGCGAGCAGGCGCTAAAATACAATGTTTCGTTTGAGGTCACTCGCGGTCATTTCCCCACATTGAGATCCTGGCAGGCGCAGCGGTAGCAGCCGGTGTATGTGTGTTGGTGGACGGCTACGTCACACCAGCTCTTCCAGCCGAGGCCCGAACCCGTTCACCTCCTCCGACCGGTTTTCTCTCCGCAGTACAATTACGATGTAATTCTACACTTCATCACAAAAAAATGCAAGAAAATACTCGTCCTGTGTCGCCTGCACTACAGCAATGAACCGCGATTGCTCCCAGCTGGAGTATTAAACAAAGTCTGAACACACACACACGGCACCAGTGTGCAGCTGCGGGGGCTTTCTCTCTAAAAGTCGCTGTTCGCTGTCATCCTCATTCCCCGCAGTCCTCTCCACGCGTGATGATGCTGACAGTCAATATGTCAGTAGTTGCGTGCAAAGGCACAGCCATATATAGAAACATCTTTCCGTGACATCTGATAACAAGTCTTTTGTTACGCTGCAGAGCATTTTAAACTGTCCTGGCTGATTTGTGTGTCACCTGGGATGGCCCCCCTCAGAGATCTTAACCACAGTATGACTTTAAAACAAATTAAATGTAACGAGAAAGAAATAGCCATTTATTTATTTATTTAAGTGTAGTCACATTAAGATAAAGATTGATTATTGAAGGGATCCAGCATATTTATTCAAGAGAAACCTGATGTCAAACAGAGCATTGAATAACAAGCACAGTTCAGTCAAGATTCAAAGGTCGAGCAACAACAATCTCATCTTGATAGAGGAGAACAATCACTAGAACCAACAACACTACAAGACATGCTTCCTTCTGTCTGATATAAATGTCCCTTTTTAAATGTTGCATAGGTATTTATAGCCATAGATGCTTTAGGTTAAGCTACGGATAAAGTCTATAGTTGTTGCTGCAAAATAAATTCATAAAACAGAGATAATGAAGGACTTTCAAAGACTTGTAAATGTGTAAACTGTAATGCATTTATCTAAAGTTTGAAAACCAGCCAAGTTTGCAAAAAAACATCACAACTAAGTACCAAAAACTCATTTGCAGTCAATAAAAATTTAATACTACGATACATATCATCCAGATTAAAAAGATGATACAGAGTAAAAATACACTGTACCCAACCATGGACTGTTTGCCCCCGTACCATCTGGTAGAAGCTTCAGGACCCTCCGTTCCGCATCAGCAGGCACAGGAACAGCTTCTTCCCCAGAGCTGTTACCCTGCTGAACTCTGTCCACCAGCAGCCCCCCTCCAACCCCGACATTGACACTAACACCCCCTCTACCACCTCATGTACCCCTCCAACCCCCCCCCCCATAGGCATTGTCACACCCTCTTCCACTGCAAGAAACTACAAGATGAACATTACAACTCGCCCATACTGCAAATACTGCACACATCACTTTATATGTTATATACACTGTATGCCTCATCTGTTCACTTACACTTTTTCCTTTTTCTGCACTGCCACCTCCTACCTGTTGCACGTCACCTGTTTATGTACCGTGTTGAACGTGTTTTCATGGTTTCACAGAGATTACTTGCACTACCTGCACCTACCTCATACTGTTTATAGTGTTTATAACTCATGCCACTTGCACTACTTACATGTATTTATATATTTTCTGGATATTATGACTATTTGCACTTCTGGTTACATGCTAAACTGCATTTAGTTATCTCTGTGTTGCACTCTGAGGATGACAATAAAGTTTAATCTAATCTAATCTAATCTAATCTAATCTAATCTAATCTAATCTAATCTAATCTAAATGATTAATGCAAAATTTTAACCATAAATCAAGTAGAGATATCCAAAAATAATCTCAATAACTGAGGAAATATTATCCTTTGTTATGGTGTCATTATCACTGCACCAGTAATTACTGTGTTGTGTAATGAAGGCCATGTTTATTGGGGTTTAATAAACAACTACCATAACTTTCACAATGTCACTAATTGACTGAGGACGCAGCCATCAAGGTGAAGACCATGGACGCTGAAGAGCTCTCTGCCAGTCTTAAAACGCTGCCATCTTGTGGTTAAAAGTAATCAACAGTGTTGCACCAAAAGCCGTTTCTGTTCACTATGATTAAATAAGTGCGCTGGCGTCTAAGGTACAGAAGTCAGTCTCCTTTATGAAAGCAGGAGCATTATTTAACTTTTCACACCATATGATTGTACTATTAGTCTGATGAATTCACCTGATAACTGACACTTGGTAAGAATAAGGTCAGTGTTGTGTGAAAATCCCTTAACAGGATTGAGTTCAGACATCATCCAGCCAATTAGTCATAGCTCACTGCACTTTGAGTGAGTAAACAAAACTAAATGTCAGCCATATAACCCTGTTTAGTCTTCAGCATTGATTTAATGTTACTGTTGAACCTCATTCTTATGCTTTGATACTGTGACATATAATTCAGCCGTCTAATGTCATGACGAAAACAGATTTTTATTCAACAATTAATTGGACATGAAACACAACAAGGAATATCTGAAATTGCTTTTAGACATCAAACCTAAAGGAAGAGTCTGACATTTTGGAAAATGTGCTTTTATTTGCTTTGTTCCTGAGATTTAGAGGATCAGTACAGACCGCTCTCATATCTGTTGTTAAGAAGCTCCAGCCAGGAGATGGTTAGCTTAGCTCAGCACAAAGGCTGGAAACAAGAGGAAGCGGCTTTCTGTACAAAACCAAAGAGTAAAAACGACATGTTGTGGTTTCACTCGGGGGGTTTGTGTATATTTCTTGGGCAGGCCCAGTCACTCTCTGGAGTCTTCCGTTCACCCTGAGGAGGAAGTCACTGAGCCTGGCCAAGAAACACGCTGGCACATCATCTGCAGTAAAACCACAATTTATCATTTTTACACTTGACTTTTTCTACATATTAACCTGATAAGATATAACATGATCACCTGTGAGCTTCATCAGAGCCGGTCTTACTGGTTCCATGTTTCCAGTCTTTATGCTAAGCTAAGCTAACAGTCTTCTCATCTAATTCTCATCAGGAAAGTAAGCCTTATTTCCCAAAATGTATTCCTTTAACATAAACCAGCAGGTAATATTAACTAATCAAACAAAACACCTCAAGATTAATGAGATATGATAGTATTTCTACCACCAACACGAGCCCTCAGCCGACTAGTTACAATTGCAAATCTTAAGGCCACATAGTGTAAGACCTTTATGTGATGGCATTATTAAAGTGTTAGAGGTAATTTAAGCACTTTGGCTGGTGGTGAGGTAGCGGTAGAGGTTTGTCTTTGACCGTAACTCCACCAGGAACTTCCTGTACTTCAATTCTGATGACTTTCCAGCTTATTACACCGTCTAGACAGTGCTGAGAGATTTATCTCAAGAACACAGATGAGTACATTCATCTCTCTCTTCGCCATTTATCAATTCTACCATGGAAGTTCAGACCCGTCCCAGTTGTACGCCTTGCCAGTCTTTTCCATATTCAGTGTGTCTATGATGCTCATCAGACAGTTCACAGAGTGTTCGGCGCTGAACAGCTTGTCTTTTGGCACATTCTTGTGATATGGCCGGGAGAGGTCTGTGTTGACCGTTCCTGGATGTAAGGACACGCACACCACCTGGAAAGATCAGAAACAAGTCCATCAGATGTCTATAAGGATTGTGGTCATGGGTTTATGTACATGTGGAGGGGTATCTTTATGGTATTTTGTGGGAAGATTCAAACCTACTTTTGATCGACTGCGGCCCAGCTCTATGGACAGATTCCTGGTCGCCATGTTGAGAGCTGCTTTAGACATTCTGTAGCTGTACCAACCGCCAAGACCTGAGAGGAGGGGGCGGTAGTGGAGGGAGGAAAACATGGAGGAGCACAAACGTTACCGTTTTCCCTAAACGTGTCCTCTCATTGCAGTATTGTAGTCTACATGATGCATGTGCAGACCTAAAACCACCAGCAACACAACACCCACCGTTGTCGCCAATGGATCCCACTTTGGCGGTGATGTTGACGATGATGCCGCTGTGCTGCTTGGCTTTCTCTGCAGGCTGCTGACCGAAACCCCCTCCACCCTTCTGAAGGAGGGGGGCAAAGTACTTGGCCATTACCAGAGGACCCACTGTGTTGGTCGTCAAGGTTGAAATGATGCCCTGAAGGGGAAATGAGTCAATCAGCACATATCAGTTGTGGTGGGTGTTTGGTGGAGCTGCTGGACAGGAATGAGAGACTGGGTGTGATAAGTAATCAAATCTTCCACCTCCTGCTCTGATTATTTCCATGAAGCCATGGGATATAGATGAAGAAGAGCATGAATAAATTAAATAATGGGGGAAAATAAATGAATCACTCAATAAGTGAAATGATAAGCTTAAGACAACAGTAGTTTAATCTCCCTCAGATAACTTTCAGTGAACGATGTGATCACTTTGTTGCAGACTCCAGACAACATCATCAGAGATCCCTGGGTGGTTCCCTGGACCTCTGGATGGACTCAGCTGGGGCCGACGCCCCAGCAGAGTCCCTTGAATGGCTGGAAGAACAATGATGTTGCATCGACCTGCATAGGAAGTTATCTTTCCACTTCCATGCAGATCTTCATTCAAAAAATGTCGTTTTTTCAGGATACATTGACACTGCCTCCCGCTCTCCTCAAATCAAACAGAAACGTTTAACTAATCCTGAAATTAATATGGCTTTTACACTGTATTTATGCCGACTTTAAAAGCAGATCTTAACGATTCATCCGCGATCATGCTGCCACATCAAGCATGTACACTGAATGATAAGTAAGGTCCATTTAAAGTAAGAGATTTTGTAATAGGAGTTCGGAATGGGGAGTCAGACCTGATCTTGGACCCTGATGGGAATCACTGTGGGTCCTCAGTCGTTACAAAACCTCACATTTTGAACTGGATAATTTGAAACAACATGCTAATCTAAATTAAATGCACTTAAAAGCACATTTTGTAGAGATCCAAGCAGGCAGGGTCACACCTTACTTTTACTCTTCTTCTTATACTGAGAGCTGCTCATCACCATGTTTTACCTGAGCAGAAACATCTCTCAGGCTCGTCTCTCCTTTTCCGGAGGGGTGAAGCATCGCCGAGGAGTTGACGACCAGATCCAAGCGACCGAAGCTCTCCTTAACCCGCTCCGAAGCTCCGCGGATGTCTTCCTCTCGGTTCACATCCAGCCTGAGGACCGTCAGTCTGCCCGAGTGTTGGCCGGCCAGGCTCTGCAGCTCGGCCGCTTCGTCCGGGTTTCTGCATGTCGCTATAACGGCAGCAGGGGTTTTGCTTTTCAAGATATATTTACAGAATTGAAGCCCCAGTCCTCTGCTGGCCCCTTGTATGAGTGCGATGGGGGCAGCCATGACAGCGAAATGACATAACAGTGGAGGTGAATGTAGAGCAGTGTTTGCTGCCTTTATGTCCTACGGAAATGTCGTAATTTTGTGTTTTTTGGGGGCCGCATAGCTAGATAATTTGCTGACAGGTGACTTCTAGAGAACGTATAAGAGACTTTTCAGATGTCTTTCTTTAGCAGCACCACAGTGTGCTTTGATTTCACAATTTCGACCCTATAAGAAATTCAAATTGTAAAGCAACGAGGATAATTGAAGGCAGCATGTTTCACAACAAGCAAAGTGCGCCCTCCATAGGTCATTTAGAAGACACTTACACAATTCTGCACACGCACGTGTCTACTTTGATCATTTATTGATTGTGCATATTGTTACACAGTGCTGTGTACTGACCAGATGTGGAGCTGTAGAGCTGCTGTGAACAGCCAACGACAGGAGAAAAATAATATGGCTTTATTTGGAGCACTTTATTATATATTTCTAAACTATCGCCTCACATATCTACACTACCCATGAGCCCTTTCTTCTCAAGTGACAGAATCTGGTGGGTCAGTTTTTGCCGCAACACCCGGAAAGAATAAGTGTGTTGCATGACACAATAAAAACAATACTGGACAACATAGATCATTATTGGGAGGTGTCATGGACAATGTATAGCGTTTATTCATTTATTAACTACTTATAGGAGGAAACTTTAGCAAATAAGTTTTGTTTTTCTCCGGCTCTGTCATCCAGTCCAGTAGGTGGCGGTAATGAATGCCAATCGACAATGAATCCGGGAAGAAAGCTTGTTAGTGTCTCTAGATATATGTAAAATTAACCAAGTTCTAAATGTATAAGAAACACGTACACTATACATATATATTTTTGTCATTTTTCATAAATAATAAATTCATCATACTTCAGAAAGAGGTTATTATCAACGATTAATTAAATCCAGTCAAGGCCAAATGTGAAGAAGAACTCGGTTGCCTAGCGACTAGTAGAAGTGTAGCGTCAGCTAGCTAGCTAGGCGACCTGCTAACACATGGATTATGTTCCGTAAAAGAGCGTGTAAATGCCACCAAAAAGAAAGGGACCTCTGCAACTTGTCCAGAGGGAAGTGGACGAGATCAGAAAACAGGTTCGTCACAAAAAGGCGCCTGCTTGTGTGTTTCTTGCGGCGGAGCTAACAGTTTGGGATTGTATGGCAGACAGACAGTAAATTACTGAATAGGTTGTTGCATCGGTCCCACTAACCGACCGCTTTTCAAAGGATGTGATCGTAAAGTTTGAGCTGTAGCAGCTTCGTATGTGGAGGATAGGCTGTTTTACCTGTCTGCAGTGTTATTATAAAAGCCCTGTAGTGATGTGCTATGTATTAGCATAAACTCCGGTTATGTCAGTAAATACATATATAATATATAAAAGACAGAAGCTGAGAGATGATTTTTGGTTCATGAAGTCAATTCCGAATTTCATAGAATACACTAAAAGAAAGGCCGTGTGATTTGTTTAATGAAGGACTCTGTCAAGAAGTGAGGAAACTTTAAAAGGTCAGACTTTAAATGAAGGTTCGCCAGCAGGATAGACTAAATTAGCTTTAACATCTTTTCACACGTTCAGTGGACAGGCTGATTGGCTGAGATGTGTGTGACAGAGGTAACTGTTAAAAGCACAGATGCAATGCAACCTTAACTGCACATTGGTGTCAGCCCCCTCTGTATTCACTGACTGTTCATCTCGTTCTTCTAATCCAGGTTGACAGTCTAGTAAAGGATGTGCAAAGTCATGATGGATCCACTGAAGAGGCGTTTCGGAGGTAAACAGCTCTGACAGAGCCACAGAAGTACCTTTAAAGGAGTCTCACTTCCTGTGACTCCAGTTAAGACTAGGACCCTCATCCAGATGAGGACTGAAAGTATTGAAGCGACATGGCTTTACTCTGCTTTTATCCCTGTTCTTCTTTTCATCCTGTTAGAATGAAGTGATTTTAATCATCCTTTTCAAGTAATGCTTTGAGGTTTGATTTTAGCTTACATGCCCAATTCCAAACAGGTGTCAAGAAGTGCAGATGTCGGCAGAGAAGACACTAAAGGCTCTGAAAAAACTTTCAAAGGTTAGTGCTGTACTGTTGGTAAACTTGTGAAGTATTTTTTTGTTATTAAATATCTTCTTTGTAATATGTAGAGTCATATAGAGTCCTTATTTGTTGCTTGATTTTCTAGGCCGATGAGCTGGCTCCAGTGGGGAACTATGATCAGAGGAAGCAGGAAGAGGAGAGACGACTGCAGAACATCTTGGAGCGTGTAAACATGCTCTGTCTGGAGCTTTCACCGCCGGGGCCCAGTGCTGCTGCAGGGTCAGTGACGTGTTCACTGCAAAGAAGGAAGATATGATGGGGTCATTGATGATGCTTTATTATGTGCACACTCTTTCTTTGTTATCCAATTACATGCATCATATTTTTTGCTACAGTGATTTGCACAGAAACATCAGTTTCAAAACATCAGCTTTAAATTTACACCATTTTTTGATCCACAGCGATGTTTCAAAGGAAGACAGTGAGGATGATGATGATGAAGACGATGATGACGATGAAGACAGTAGTGATAATGATGCCGACAGTGATGAAGATAAGAAGCAAGCTTTGAAACCGCCCTCGCAGTCGGGCCCTCGCATCTACACAGTCCTCAGTGATTTCAAAGGAGAACAGGAGGGAGATCTGTCTGTCCAGGTAAAGTACTTCCTGTTTCAGAGACAAAGCACTGACCAGCTACCTGTCAGCAACATGCAGTAGTCTGTGAAAGTGCTTAACATGAGCAGCCAGAGTTCAGCTGGAGAGACAGCCTCAGCACTCCAGAGTTCAACCACCTCCTCTACTGCTCTGCTCATGCAGCTTTCTGGCATTTTTCACAGCAGCACAGTGAAATTCACTTGTGTGACAAAAAAAAAAGTCTTTCAGATTAAGTTGTTTGAGTTGAGGCTCTTTAAATTAGGAAAAAATCTGAATGTTTAGATCTAAAACTGCATTTTATTACTTTAGTCATCATAAGAGGGTGCTCTTGCCCTCTAAATAATATGTCCACAGCCCCGCAGGTACAGAGAAATGAAAGGAAAACATGACAGGGAAACAGTATGAAGCGCAGTAGTTTTCTCAACAAGCCTGTGAACTACACACTTATTTAACTATAAGCAGGGAAAGTCTGTGTGTTAGTGATACATGAGTAATGTGCAGTTACATGACTTGTTTGTTTCCCCGCTGTCTTCAGAGGGGAGAGGTGTTGAGGATTATCAGGATGACAGCAGATGGATGGTGGCTGGCTCAGGACATTAAAGGCAACAGAGGAGTGGTTCCAAAAACCTACCTGAAGGTACACAACCTTCTGAACATCCGCATCACACTTTAGCATCCAACAGTTGACTGTTCCCGTTCTTTTAAGCAAACATTCAGCTAAAGTACAGCATATGATCAAACAATATATGTATATTCAAAATAATTTAACCTTTTGTAGTATTTAACCACAGCTGAACCGACTGCCTCTCAGTAAGAAGTGTTACACACTAAACACAGTTTGCACACAGCTCATGTACATTCATTTAAATACGTTGTTAATTTTAAATGCACTGTAGTCACTGTAAACTGGAGAAACTCAGGATCTTTGGCCTTTAAATGGCTCACTTTTCAGGCTGGCTCTGGTGTTGATGATGAAGAAGATGATGATGAAAATGAAGAGGACTCAGAGGAGGAGGAGGAAGAGCAAGATGCTGAAGAACTGACTGATGACAGAGAGAAACAGAGGTTCTCCATTCTGACCTACTTTTTGTAGACTGAGTGTTGCGTGCAGTGGTTCTGTGTGCTGACGGGGATGACAGACAGCTCTTTATCTGCAGACTAACACTCAGTAATCATCAGTCAGTTTGAATTCCTCTGTTCTTCCACAGCGGTACTTCACATTCTAACTGGAGCACTGTCAGAAAGGCTTTGACCGAGGTAAATATCTACAAACTCTGGAACTGATACTGCTGTTAATTTCACTATCAACAAATGCTGCAGTATATTTATGGTTTTCACTGTGTGTGTGTGTGTGTGTGTGTGTGTGTGTGTGTGTGTGTCAGATTGATGCAACAGATGTGCTCTCCACCATGGGGGCTATACCTTCAGGATTCAGACCATCGACGCTCAATAAACTGCTGGTGGAGGAAGGTCGCTATGCACTCTCTAAAAAGCACAGTCACACACATGCAGTATCAAACGAAAACTCACACATTCACACCTAATAAGGTACATAAGTGACATCTTCACAGCAGCAAATCCGCACATTTCAGCAACTGGAACCACAGGATGTTTAACATTGTTGTCCAAATAATCACTGTACCATTTAATCTAAAGCTTCAAAAAGCAGGATATCCAGATAATGAATAAAGAAGTCCTTTCCCATTCGTCAGTCATTGTTTACAGTCCAATTAGAAATTTGAGATGCTTTCCAGCAGCTTTTTAGCTAATCACCAAACAGATATCTGTGTATGAATACAGGTGAATGTAAAAAACGTTGATGAAAGTCATCATCAGACGATAGCCGACAGGTTTTGAGATTTCAGGCTCTTTAGCTTGCATGCAAACAAAGCGAGCTCAGATGTGATTGGTCAGTACCTGTCCCTTGCCTACAGAATGTGCATTTCTATCCAGCTCTCTGTTTATAGAGAATATATTATAACCAACTCCAGAGATAAATCCTTAATCCCTGCAACAAATAGTACGTTTATGAATTGAATTCTGTGGTACGATATTAAAAGATCACTAACCGTTTGTGTGTTTTTGTAGGTGTAACATACAGAGGAAGTCACTATATTCAGCCTGAGCTCAGCCAATCACAGCTCTCCTTTAGTGACCTCTTTCTGGACCCAGACACTGGCAGGGTGAGTCACTCCGTACCTGTGATGAATAAAGATGATCTTTTCTGGTCTCTCACGCTGCACAGCACCCGTTCGTGAATGAGCACGCTCTGTCTCGTAGGTTCGTGCTCGTCAGGTCAGGACTTGTGTTTGTTTCACGCTGTGGAGCTGCAGGATGATTCCTACTCCTGGCGTCGGAGTTCAGGTCCTCAGCAGACACGTCCGCCTCTGTGCCTTTGATGGAACTAAGGTGGGGTTAATTTTGTTAAACATGCAGCTTTTTGCCACGCTGTGCTCCTTTACCCTATCCAAGTGTCTGCAGTACGAAAGCAGGTTAATAAATACTTTTGCTGTATTATTAGCTATAATTAGCCCACAAAAGCCATTTGCAAACCACCTGCACAAGATGTATAACACAAATTCCCTTGATTTGTTAGGACGCATTGTCTATTAGTTCCCAGTTGGTTTGTCAGCTCATTCAACTGTCACACAGCACATCTCAGACAACTGTTATTCATTTTGTTGTCATCTTGTTCTACGCCAGACTTTTCTTAATGAGCTGTACTTGTGTTTCAGGTGTTAAGTAACATCCACACAGTGAGAGCAACCTATAACTCCAAGAGCCCCAAGACCTGGAGCTTCTCTCCAAGGGTATTTTCACAGCGTTGTTGTTTTCCTCTGTCGTCTGGTCCGGCGATGTGAACTCTGCTCTGACTCCTTTCACTCAAACTCTGGTGTTTTCGCTTGTCTTAGGCTGAATTTAAATCTGAAATCCAGCGTGTGTGTTTGCTCCAGATGACAGGTATCCTACCCGCCCTCCTAGATGGTGACTGCTTCCTACGCTGCAACTCTGCCTCTCCTGACCTCGGTATCCTCTTTGAACTGGGAGTCACCTTTATACGGAATGTAAGGACAAGCACACGCATTCAGATACACATGTGAGAGTAATAAGACACAGAGACACACAGGAAATGGAAAAAAATCACTATTGCGACCTTTTTTGGGAAGCAGCTGTGCTCAGTCTTCTCTGTGTGTTTTAGTCCACAGGTGAGAGAGGGGACCTGAGCTGTGGCTGGGCTTTCCTCAAACTGACCGATGACACTGGAAATCCACTCCCCAACAGGTGCACACACAAAAACACACACACATGCAAATATATCAGTGCACGCGGTATCATATTCCACAAGAATACACCATTTTGTTTGTGTAAGATCTGCACCTAGCCACATGCACAATATGCACATATTCATGCACACAAATACAGTGTTATCCATGCACGGTCAGATCAACAAATAAATACACATGGAGATGAAATTACATAAATGCACACACACATTTTTGCTTTCATGGTCATCCATTGTCCAGTGTGTGAAAATGAGTGATGACTGTGAAAATGAAACCCACCACATCTACCCACTGTATGAACTGTATGAACAGCGTGTATGCCACTTCCAAATCTGATCTTACCTGTGTGTAGGACCTACGAGCTGCCGGTGAACGGTGGCACTCCCTATGAGAAGGACGTAGCGGTGGAGGCGTCAGTCACTAGAGGATGTAAGAGGACTCTGCTGAACTTGACATTTGTTTCTCCACAGAATGACCTAACAGTCAGATCTGCGACAAAGTGATTAAATGAAAGCATGCAGCGCAAAAAAAAGATTGCTAAACTGTTCTTTTTGTTGAATGGGATAGTCAGTTCTCGTTAAAAAACAAGATAACTTGGAGCCTCTCCTCTCCTCTCCTCTCCTCTCCTCTCCTCTCCTCTCCTCTCAGCTCCAGCTGGTGTTTTGCAGCAGATGCTTCAGGCCAGGCGGCAGCCCAAACTCATCGTCAAGTTGAAATCAGCCAACAGCCGGACCAGAACCCAGCTCAGGTGGGACCATCAGTGAGGAAAAAAAATCCAATTCAGTAACAGTAAATCATTACTGGATGTATGTGGAGACATTCATGGTTCACTTTAGCCGTACATGCATGTATGTATACGTTAGTGACAAGTGTGTCTTCCTCCTCAGTCTGCTTCCAGACACTCTGCTGCACTCTCTGAGCTGCGTCCACCTGCTGGCTCTGCACAGGCAGCTGCTAGCGGACGCACTGCTGATGGACAGGCCTACCATGCAGAATGCAGGTGACACACACCTCCAGCACCACTCATCCAAACTGGAGATGGTTCTCAGAAAGAAATCTGTTTAAATAAGATGTTTCTCTGTTTCAGAGCTGATATGTAGTCCTGTACTTTCTACCTTCCCTGTGCTGTTGGACCAACACGACCTGCTGGATGCTCTCAGGGTCAGTTTTTCGGTCCAGATATTTTAAACTGTGAACATTTTCATACCAAAAATGTCTTCACCGTTACTGATTCACTGATGCGTTTCTGCATTTTAATTTCTCAGAAACTTATCCTTGTCAAAATTAAGACGTTTCTGAAACTGTGACTGTTTCTAGACTTTAACTGAATCCACCTGAGTGTCTGAGTCCATCAGTGCGTCTAAATTATTGGATTTACAAAACAGCATCACAATTTTAAAATAGATGTAACATGTTTTCTTTCAGAGTGCCTGGCTTGATGCAGAGACCAGCATGAGCAGAGCACAGAGGGTCAGTGTTTGCGTGTGTGTGTAGGTGTGTGTGTGTGTGTGTGTGTGTGTGTGTGTGTGTGTGTGTGTGTGTGTGTGTGTGTGTGTGTGTGTGTGTGTGTGTGTGTGTGTGTGTGTGTAAGTGTAATACCAGGACACACCTGTAGAGGATGCCAATGGTTTTAGAAATGGCTTTTCTCTGCTGAGAAGTTAAACTGTGTTTGTGTGTCACAGCAGACTGCTGACCAGGTGTGTGTATGAACTGTTCCTTCCTCCCTGTGTGTTTACAGAGAGACCTGTCCTATTTAAAACAGGAGTTTGTTAAAGTCTACATGTCGTCCGTCTATTTCCTCCTCCACTCGCCATCGCTGCCCTGTCATCGCTGGGCTGACCCGCCCTCAGAAGAGCAGCGAGCCAGAGTCATCTACGCCACCCTGGATGCTCTGAAACAAACCCAGCGCATCACCGGCCAATCTGGAGGCCTGGAGGTCTTTGTCAGCCCCATGCATCAGCATCTTGCCTTTGATATCTCAGAGTTGACCTTTGACCTCCTCAATGTGGCTCGGTAACAGTAACATCACATCACTCACAGGGAAAGTACAATCTGAAGTTGATTATCTTTTTTTAGTGTAAAAAAATACATGAAGTGTATTTTAGACATTATTAAAAAGAATAAAATGTGCTATAAATACATTTTGGAGCATTTTTAAACTTTATAAACTTAAAGGCTATTATTCTATGTTTTTGTTACGATCAATGAACGCCATAAAAGACAAGAAACAAAAATGCTTTAGTCCATTTCTCAAGGCTGCCTGTACCTCTCAGTCGCCCTTTGTTGCCTACCGAAGAAGTAAATCTTTAAAAACACCATGAAGAAATACTACATGAGTAAAGGGTGTGTTTGTTGAGGGCTGTTCTCAGACTGTAGATACACAGACAACACTTGTAAATGATCAGCTCACTGTTGGTTTTAGTCTTTTGTTGGAATGTCTTGACAACAGCAAAACATACAGACTCCACTTATAAGAGTGGGAAACGCTGGCCTCCACGCTGCATTGTGACAATTAAGAGAAATGCTAACACACACGACACACAGTCCATGCACAACGACACCTTTGTGCACTCTGTGTGGCAGAGGAAATGAGGACCACGTCACGTTATCATCCCTCTTTAATGAAATCACTGAGTTCACTCTGTTCCTTCTAAAGTAAACATTAAAACAGGTTGCAGTAATAGTGGTTTACTGATACCAATATTTCCATATTTATAAAACCAGCAGTGACATTATTAGCATGTTTTCATACTGCTATTTATTGCCATTTCTATTTTTTTTTTAAATAAACATTCAGTTAAAATCAAGAATTGTGTTCATGCACCATGCTCCTTTTTTCCAACCCTGTCAACCCTGTCATCAACCCATCTTACTGAGCTGCTCCATTCATTTCCGCCCATTACTTCAACACTAGTCATGTAGGGGGGTGTGTGTGTGTGTAGTGTAGAGTTACAGGGCGTAAGAGTTAATAATTAGCCTGCTATTGTCTTTTTATAGCTTGCTATAAAAGAGCACGGCCAGTATGAGGTTACATCAGTCTGGGCGCGTACAGGCTCACCCGTACAGTCACGTTTTCCGTTGGGATGCGTCATAACAGTGATACAGCATTTCCCAAATGCATCGCCCTACAACACACCCTCACAACTGTGTTGAACAGTTTGATGCATCACAACTCGCATTTACCCTCAGTTCTCACGCGGATCAAATAAAAGAAGTAACTAGTGAGTAGAGGTGCTGGTGGGCAGATTTTTGGCAAAGCGAGGCTACCTGTTTCCCCCTGTTTCCAATCTGTATGCTAAGCTAAGCTAACCAGCTGCTTCACATTTACCATGCGGATATGAAAGACTTAACATGAACGTGTATCACCCATCCACCTGTCTGTATCACCTGTGTGGACCCACTAACAGCATGATTCTCTAACCTTCCCTCAACATTACAAGCCAAAGCCTCACAACGTAACCCAAAAATGAACCCATTTAACCCACAACGTCACTTCTCGCCATCAAAAGACTTCTTGCTTAACTGAGGGTTGACTAATAAAAGACCTCAATATCTCATGTCCAGAACTTAAGTTTGTACAGTCCTTGGTTAGCTCGAGTGTTAGCTGGCGAATAATGACAATCCTGTATTTCCACATTCCAGCGCTGTTGCCATGGTTGTGGTGCCTGTGGTGACCGGAGAGCGTTGTTTAGGGTTGCAAAACTGGGCAACCATCAGGGTAGTATCAAAAGGCAGCATTAAACAAAGGGAGACAAAGTCTTTGAGAAGCTGCCTGCAGCATCATGTCGCTGTTGTTGCTTTGATCACATAGAAACACGATGTTGATACAGAACCAATAAAAAATAAAACTAGCCAACTGGTGCCGGCAAAGTCTTGTACCGAAGACAATTTCACCTGCTCTAAAACATTAGCATTAGCATCAGTTTTATAAGTTACATTTTGACTTCAACAGTGACTTTCATTGTTGATTAATCCTAATCAATGTGTCGTTACGTCTATAAAATGTCAGATATAACATTAGTGGAAGACGTTAGATGTTTTGATTATTTGATTATTTTGTCTCATTGAAAGTCAAAAAGTTACTCCAAAGACAAAGCGATCAATATTTTAGAAGCTGTAATCAGCAGATGTTGATAAATGGCTTAAGTGAATAACTGAGTATCTCTAATGAACTTGACTAAGTCAATCAATAACAAATCAGTGCGTGTTTTCCGAGAGGGGGATTAATTTGCAACGTTGCACTGAATATGTGTGCAATAAAAACCGCCCGCCGTGCACAATAAAAAGAATCACAGGCAATAAGAACAGGGAGGGTTATCAAACACAGTGCACGTACGCACACTGCTCTGTGATTCACTCGTCCTTGGCTGAACTGCTCTTCTTCATGTTAAATAAACCATTTGAATGAGTTAGAGGCCTGTTAAAGCTGAGTAGAAGACCTGCCCATGTTGCAACTCCTACATAGATGGATGTTGATAAAAAATAAGCCTGAAGAATGTGCAGGAAACATAATGTGCAGCCAGCACTTAGTCCAAAATAAGTTGCATCAATAGGTAGAACCTGGCTTAACTGTGCAGGTGAGGACAGTACAGTAACTTGAAATGTGATCCATCTGCAAATCACTGAAAACTGAGCATTGCTCTGTGTAGTGGAGCAGTACTCAGCCACAGACAGAAAGCCTCATTGTGAGCGTGACTGCTATTGTCACCTGGAAACGTTGAGACCTTCTCACCCACTTCTCTTTGTGCCCCAGGAGGACCATTGTGTCTGAGGAGGAAGAGGAAGAAGAAGAAGAAGAAGAAGAAGAAGAAGAAGAGGGGAGGGAGCAAGAGCAGGTCAGGACCAGTTGAGCAAGAAAGTTTCCAGGGAGCAGTTTCAGGCTGGAGCTGGATAGATGATCCAGAGAGACAAGAGATGTTTTCTTTCCGCTTTTTTTGGAGAAGAAAAACTGAAAACCAGAACAGGCAAACGTAAATTTGAGAAAAAAAAAATGACACAAAATGAGCACTAGATCCTTCTTACACAACATAAAAGGAAGACAGAGAGAGTCAGCAGTATCATCTTTAAAGTGTCTTTTAAAACGTACCGTACAATAGTTCATCATCTCCATCGTAAAATAGTGATCAGTGTAGCATTGACTAGCATTAGCATGTCAGCGGAGCACCACAGGGGAGAGACCAGTGTGGCGACGCTTTATGTTCTGTTGAAACTACGTGTGTCAGGGCAACCAATTTTTTTTGTTTTTGACCGTCTTAGCAAAATAATAATGCAATTCTGTCCAAAACTCTGTTTTTCAATGCAGTCGTAACCTGCTAACTGAATGTGTAAGCATTTCTCTGAATAGATCGGTCACCTCCCATCTGAATTTCTCCTCCAAGTGATGAAAAGTATTTGTATCCTCTAAGTTATAAGCAAGAATCTCCAGAGCACCATCAACATCTTTAAAGCAATATCAGTTGATTTTTGGAGCAGCTCGGGATCAGTGCAACAAGCTGTAAAACAATGAGCTGAAAGATGCCGTCGAGCTGAGGGGAACTCATCACTGTGAGTGACCTCTCCCACATTACACATCATTTAGTAAACTCTTAATGTAAATGTATATTTAATGCAGCTTTAAAATTTGAAGCTCAGTCTGCTCACACCATCCAATCATTCCCTCAGCGACAGAGAGTATTGTGTTTCAGGCATGCAGCATGTTAAATATTGGTAAAGCATTTGTGTTTGTCATCCTCCTGTGAGGTCAGAGGTCAGGTTCAGCTGCAGAGCAGATCCCCTGGAGCTGGCAGGAATTCAGCAGAGCAGACAGACAGAGGGGCCTGAGCGGGGTTCCTCAAGTTGAAGTGCAGCCTGTCCGACCATCAGGCCGCCATGCCCCGTTCACAGAGCGGTGGAATGAGGTCATGAGATATTTTAATTACTTTTTATGGATTAAAAAAATGTTTCGTTTCATGAGTGAGGATGTAGAACACAATGCATTCTTTATCACTGTTTGTGCATGTGTGTTACAGTGTGTAACTGCACTTGACTCTGACAAATAGCCATTGCATTTTGACAGAGCTGGCAGGGGTTCCCATGGAAGTATTTGTGTGTGTGTGTGTGTGTGTGTGTGTGTGTGTGTGTGTGTGTGTGTGTGGAGGGTTACGGTTTGTAACCAGACCCACAGCGAAGGAGCTAGTCCAAGGCGTGTCTCTCTTAACGCTGGCCAAACACAAGTTGTTGACTGCCTGAGTGCAACTCTGTTTCTGTGTGTGTGTGTGTGTGTGTGTGTGTGTGTGTGTGTGTGTGTTTGTCTGGTGGTTAAGGCAAGCCTAAGATCACATTCCATTATATGAAAAGACAAACTTCACCATTAAACATCCCATAGATCAATTTACAAGCTTTTACAGACTATTTTAGCATCTTTCAGCTCACTGTTTTGCTTTTACGGCCCACAGCTTGTTTTCAGCCACATCAGGCAGCCGCTTTCAGCATCAATAGGTAGAACAAACCTGCTGCATGTTACCTGCTGTAGTTACCTGCCCACCACCACAATGCAGACAGTCAAAGTTAGCAACCAGCTGGTGCGTTTGACTTTTAAACCTCATTAATGGCACCATAACAAGCTGTGATCACTATGCTGACGTATTGTCACCTCATGAAGTTCCCAGTGCAGCTTTAATGATATTGCATTGAAAACCTGTGTGGCTACTGCTGAAAAATGGAAAGACATCACTGTCCTGCATCCTCCTCTGGCTCTGGAAATGTCTCTGCATACATGTCAGGTTGACTGGATCACATCATCAGAAGGAGTGGCCCTCACTCCATTTCGGCATCTTGGTGTCACTGACCTTTAGCTTTGTCGCGGCAGAGGAGGGTCTCCAAACACACTTCAGTGACCTTTGCAGCGGTTAGCAGGTCAACAGCTTGAATCAGGGTGTGCCAGCCTCTCCAGAACAAAGCAAGTTTCTCTCTCTGAAAGAGACAAACCCCCCATTTGGACAACATGAAAGCCTCTCTTACAGAATGACTCACTGCACAATATTTGAATTATATGGTACTTTAAAAAGCCTGGTTAGCGAAGAGCACCATTAGTGCAGATCACAAGGTACATTTCATAAGAAACAGCCCACACTTAAAGGCTGTTTTGTCATGAAATATCTATTGCATTGCAGTTAGCTTTAGCTAGCAGTCATCTAGTTTTTTACCTTTAAGATTATGTAAAATCTGAGCCTGTTCCAGTAATGTTGTAATGTAATGTTGTTCCGGTAATCTTTAATCTGTGACTCACATTCGAAACTGAAACTTGAAAACGGCTGTAAAGCTCAAAGGGGCATCATTATGTATTACACAATCTGAAATCTGGCAGCACGTTGTACAGAAGGGACATATGTTAAATCAAACATAATCATTTTAGGTTCAGTACTTGTGTTTTTGAGCAAGAAATGGCCTAAAATTTGTCTTCAGTGGTTCAGGTCATTAAAACCTTCATTTCCATTGTTGATTTGGGTTTCAGTAGCTGTTTTTTAATACCACTGCACCACTGACACAGTGTGACGGGTGGTCTCTGCAACAGAGCAACATAATTCAAATGTGTGTATGCATGTTGTTGTTTATTTTGTGTTTACACGGCAGACTGATTGATATTGAATTGAGACAGATTAAAAAAGAGACTTCCTACACAACAGGTTTTGTATATTGTGCCAAGTTTTAATCCCTCAGCCTGGAAACCATCACGCTGTGTTTGACAGTTTGTCACACTCTGACACAAAAGCACAATCTGACTCGTAACACATAACTCACATCAGGTGTAACTCATAGCTGATCGGCGTTTGACATCATCCCCGACAAACAATAAACAAAATGAAACATTAGTTTCATCCCAAAAGGAATAGTTTGACATTTAATTCCACTTATTTGTTGTTTGAACTGAGGCTCTCATGTCTGTATGATAATTATGAAGCTGCTGTTAGCTTAGCTTAGCACAAAGACTGGAAACAGCAGACATTGTTAGCATGGCTCAGTGCAGTGCTAACAAGATATGTCAACCATATTTTCTAAAGCTTGCTCCTACATTATACCTTGTTTAATCTGTTTAAAATTAGTAGTTTTACTGGGGGTTATGTGCTGAACAAGTTCTTGGCGGACACCAGTTACTTCCTGGAGTCTCATGGGCTCATTTATTTCGTAGTGTCAGGTGGAAAACTACAGAGTAACAGACCATAAATTAAATCCCAGCCACTCCCAGCCTTTCCCTCTCTTTCTGTTTGTTCTTTGTTTGCTCTGTTTCACTTCAAGCCACTTCACCTGCATCTACACCCTTTTTGCCCTCCCCCATCCTCCGCTGGCCCATCCTTGCTCATCCACATCCACATGTGCACTGACCTTCCCTACCGTCTCCTTCCCTCCGTCCCTCTCTCCATCCATTCATTGTAGCCCTGAAGTTAGCTGAGCAGGAATGCTGTTCAGTGGGTCTCATACAAACAGTTACAGGTAGCTCAAATAAGTGTCATGTCTCACGTCTCATCTGCTAAGCTCAAAGAAAAACAACATTAATAAATGTGAAACAGAACTATGCAATATCAATATTCCCCTTGTGCAGTAATGTGAACCATGGCCTCAGGGTATGGCGTTAACTCCTTTCCATCCCACATGGACACTCCATTAGTTGCTTCACAATCACTTTTTTGTGTGCATGTAAACGGGTCACTGCCATTTATAGAGACACACACAAACAGCACGAACATATGAGGGCAGACTCAAACACATAAAAACTGTGCACAGAAGCACGAACACACACAGCCACACACAGGGAGACATCCTCCTACTACACAAACAAAGCCAAAAAGCTCTTGTCTAACTGGTAGTTTCTACAAGACGAATGGGATGGGTAGGTGGAGTGGAGGACACATGGAGGGAGAGGTGGAGTGAGAGAAGGCCTTTAAAAAGCTGATTGAAACAGGTTACACACCTCATTCGAGAGGAAATCTCACACACACACACACACACACACACACACACACACGCACACGCTCTCACAGTGTTTTGGACTATGGCTTCCACCACCTCGGGTGATGTTCTGCCCAAAGGCGGCGGGATCTTCACCTCCATTCCTGACGCCTTCTTCATTCCTGAGTTTGTGAGTTTCTCATCTGGTCACTCCCGTTTTGCTGTTTTTTGGGGTACCTGTTTGCCTTTGTTTTTTCCCCTCTTTCATGTTTGAAACATTATCCCTTTTAGTCTCTCCATCTCTACATTTTTACTCTGCCTCTCCAGGTGAGTCGCAGACAAAGCTCGTATTCCTCTCTCTTTTGTCTGCCTGTTTCCTTCTTGCACATCCTCCTCTATCACCCCTTATTCATCCGGGTCAGCATTATTTAGATAATGATCTTGTTTCCTATCTGCTTCTTCACTGAGGCGAGTCTCTATTACGAATAGGAATTTGTCTTGTCTCGTTATGTTGGTCAGCAGGCATCAGTGCTTGATCAGTGGAGCACACAGAGCAGAATGACCAGCAAACCAACTGTGAAGATTAGAGGAGCTGATAGGTTTGGTCTGGTCCAAAGGTAAACAAGAATAAACTGATGAAAGTGTTTCATGAGCTGGTTAGAGCCCTGCCAGGGATAGTAACTCTACTTTTTATATTAGCTACCGCTGGCACAAATTTATGCCACCTAGAAAGCTTGGCAACCAGCTGTGTTTAACCTGACACCTTATTCCCAAAGGGCAAATAGCTTGGGAAAAAAAAAGTTGCCATAGCAACAGGAAAACAACTTCAACATGTCTGAGCAACAAGAAGTTCATCATCAAGAAAAAATAACATTCTTATATATATATGTGTGTGTGTGTGTGTGTGTGTGTGTGTGTGTGTGTGTGTGTGTGTGTGTGTGTGTATGTATATATATATATATATACATGGAGCAAAATGCAAAAGCAAAATGTTTGATAAGTAGTTTTGCCATCAACTTTTCATAATCTAATTTGGGAACTGAATTCCCTGATGAATAGAAGTTCACTTTATCATTGGTTACCTGAACGTTTTTTGGGCCATTTTGTGGGCAGGGAGAGGGAGGGGTCTTGGCTGAAGCAGATCTGGTATTCCAGTCAAACTTGGATCATGTTGGTTTATCATTTTTCTGTTTTCTGTGTGAATTTAGGGCATGTACTTTCTTCTCCAGGGGAAAAACTAGTGAAACCTCCCATTTCTCTTATCTCTTCCATCTGTCCTGAGGTACTTCTGTCCTCGCTGTGGAGATGGAAGATGAGACAATTACTGTGGGTCAATTCAAAGTCAATCATTTATTAAAGGAATGTACCACGTGTAGTTTACGTGAATCATTCTGAAACCCTCATAGACTGACTCTTTGCTGTACAGGGAACTGAAGATTAAATCTATATGACACAGGTGGAAAAACAGGTTGAGTTGCAGAGGGAGGTGTAAATCTAAACCAACAATCAACTCACATGCTTCACCTGCTGGCATGGGTCTTTTTTCCTCTTCTGCTGGCCTGTGTCACTGGGGTATGGAAATGCACTGGTAATGTTTTCTGAGTTAACAATAACTTCAAACAAACATTTCAAAATAAGCCATATGGTCATACAGGTTACTGAGTTCAACCAGTTAGGAATATTTGACTTGCCATCCTCTGTGATGGGAACGAACTGCAAATGTTTCAGAACCACCTGATTTTCATTGGAAATGTAATGGGCTGCGAGCCAGTTCCCTTTTACCTGGGATGGATACGAGCAAATAATATTCCTCTGGTATGGTGATACAAGACTGATATGGAGTATGGTCGGGATAAGGCTTGTGTAATATTTGCTGATACCATTGCTTGTGTTTCTCTTAAAGTCATGTGTGTATGAGGTAATGCATTGTTTTCACAGTAAAGACCTGTTGCCTCAGGTGTTTTTCCTCACCTGTCGAGCTCACCTTTTCCGTGTCGGGTATTTGACTAATGTGGCTTTCTCTCATTAAGGTGTTTTAATGCCTATGATTTTCTCGATTTCAGAGTTTTTCAAGGGAGTGGTGAAAATAGTCAACAAAAACTAATTGAAAAGAAGCAAAATTATCACTTAAATAAAAGTGTTAAAGTCTTTGATCAGGGTGTTTTATTATAGATGGCAGAAATGACTTAGTAACATTCATATTTCAGAGTATGATCCACCACCTACCTGCAGGTGTATTGTTTTATTGAGGGTGTGGCGTTCTTTACATACTGTCAGACTCAATACTGGTTTGTTAAGCTGAAAAGAAAAATGCACAGTGGCTAGAATATGAATAGAGCATTTGAACTCATTGTATTTGCACAGCTGAGTGAAACCTGGCTTCACTGCATTTGTGAGACGATTTACCTCCAGAAAAATTGAATTTCCAAAATGTTAGCAGGATATCAGCAGGTTAAAGTGACTGAATGACGAGATTAACCCTTTAACCAACATTTCAAAGTAGTTAAATGTCTTAGATTCACTTTGGTGCAACTGTAATTGAATTGCTAAATACTGCCATGTCTGTATGTTCGTCTGTGTTTGGCCCATAACCATAAGACCATAAAATGCTACCAGCTTTTCAAATTTCACACCCAACAGCCATTTACATCTTCTATCAGGTCAGGCAAAAAGCTGCTGCTGCAGCAGCAGCAGCAGCAGCAGCAGCAGCAGCAGCAGCAGCAGCAGCAGCAGCAGCAGCAGCAGCAGCAGCAGCAGCAGCAGCAGCATGTGAACAGTGGGAAAGTGGAAAAATGCCTTTTGTTTTGCATCCCAGAGTGAATGTGTGAGTGCTGTGAGGGCGGTTGTGTTTTCTACATGTGTTAATCCCTCACCTGAGAAGCAGAGGGCTTTATTTATTGCTGCAGTTGTGGGAAATTTCCTCTCTCGAAAGCCAAGCTGCTTGTTTGTATCCACCTGTGCCCCCTGCAAGTGTTTGCTCCGGCTCTACTCCTGCACACCTGATACTTGAGGGCTTAATGCTGATTGATTGAGCTGCAGTGTTCTGTGTGTAGGCCCTAACTGCCCGACAGGAGAAAATCAAAGCTTGGACACAATCGGTCTTTTTCACAGCAGACAATTCAATGACAACGGCTCTGCTGGAGTGTCATAGTAAGCGGTGACATTGAGCTATCAGGAGACTGAGGCAGCCAGAATTCAGCCATCATTCATTTTAGTATTTACACCTGTGCTTTTCCTGCTGCCTTCCATGAAAAGGGGCTTTGCGCAATAACAATTAAAGGACACTAAAAGGAAAGTGGTTTTCCTGTACACACTATCTTATAAAGCCTTTCAAAACGCCTCTTATCAAGGAACAAATGCAGGAATTTCACGCTCTATCGAAAAGACTCTTTCAGAAGAATGTTTGTTGAAGGAGGAGAGAGAAATACTGTGAAAATACACCCAACTATAAGTGCTAACACTTATAGTCCTTATAGGCCTAGCCCTTACTATAAAGGAGCACGCCACCGGTTTGACACATGATGTGCTGAAGGAGAAAATAGCTAGAGTTGCATTATGGGAAAAGTAGATTCAGTTGTTTTTTTTTTTCCCCTCAATATCTGTCTGTCACAGCTCCCCCAACTTTACTGGAAAGCCATACTGACTCCTGGAGTACCCCTTAAATGAGGGATAGTGCTGCTCTGTCACTGCCAGATGTGAATATAAGCAAAGTTGGCTTAAAAGGTGATGATGTGTCAACCTTCTTCTATTTTACCTCACCTGTCTCCCCCCCTCCCAGGTGTTCGGAGGTTTGGTGTGGACCCTGGTGGCATCGACTCATGTCCAGCCGGAAAACCCTCTGGGCTGGGTGATGTTCGTGTCCATCTTCTGCTTCGTACTGACGACGCTCTGGTTCTTCATCTTCCTCTGTGGAGCCAATCAGAGTGGCATCTGGCCCTCCCTGGTTAGACACCCCCTTCACCTGTTGATTGCT
This sequence comes from Chaetodon trifascialis, assembly GCF_039877785.1. NCBI lineage: Eukaryota > Metazoa > Chordata > Actinopteri > Chaetodontiformes > Chaetodontidae > Chaetodon > Chaetodon trifascialis. Next base: position 21,781,059 of record NC_092068.1, read on the forward strand.
TAATTTGGATAAATAGCTGTGGATCCATAGATTCCATTATAACTTAGCAACCGTACCTCAGCACATCAGGTGTGTCAGGTTTTGGATGTGCTGTTGATAGGCTTCTGATATGTCACAGCCATGGTCGGCGCCATAGATTCTAACCCTTCACAAATCTCTGTCCAATAAAGGATCAGTGACAGATACATGCATGCATATACATCACTATATGCACAATGTACGGACAAAAATAAGTAAAAGAAAAGTCTAGCTGTTTCCCACTGTTTTTAGCCCTGTGTTAAGCTAAGCTAACTGTCGGCTGGCTGTAGTCAGGTGAGAAATGAAGACCGCTCTCATGTCTCTCATGTCTCTCATGTCTGTCAATTAAATGACTCTCTGCCAGAAAGCAAAAATGTTTACTTGCTAAAATGTCGTTATTCCTTTATGACCTATTTTACAGGTTAAAAAGTCACCCTGAGACGGATTTCAGCCAAGTCTTGGCGCTAACGTTAGCCTAGCAAGTTAGCTAGCTTGAGCTGAAACAGTGACTGAAGCTACCTCAGCTGGCAAAATTGACATTTGACAGCGAGAAATGAGAGGCCTGTCTGTCTGTCTGTCTGTCTGTCTGCTCTCTGATTAGAAATTTACTTATAATTTCATGTGAAAAATCTGCCACCATTATAATTTCAAACATGTGTGCAGAATTTAGCTAACTGTTCAGTTGATTGTTAGTTCTGTTTTCTGCCTCTCCTCTACGTCCTGTTTCATATGTTGTCCTCTCCTCTGTTCTCCCCTTTCTGTCCCCTCTTCCTGCTCTCTTTCATTTTCTCCTGCCTTCCTCTCGACCACCACTCTCCCTCTGACTTAATCCTGTCCTCCTCTGCCCCCTTCCTTCTTCATCCACGCCTCACTTTACCCCCCTCTTCCTGTGTCATCCTTCCTCTCTGTAATCACCATCTTTTCGACCTCACTTTATTTTCCTGACCTCAAATCTTGGCTTTCTCTTACTCCTTTCTAATTTTCTTCCCGTTTGCTCACTACCGATTTCCAATCGTCCCATTTGCTCTTCCTCTCTGTGTCTCTCCACCCTTCTCCTCCCTTTCCTCCACCTGCAGGATGTGGGTTATCACTTCTTGGCGGTGCTTTTCTACCTCAGTTCGTCGGTGCATCTGGCGTATGTCACCATTGCGTTGGGCAATGTGACGTCTCTTACTGGTGAAAGTCTCAAAATCTACCGGCTGGACATCGCTGCAGTGGTATGTCAAACACACACGAGCAGATACTACAGTTACTATGTTTGCATGTACTACAATGACTATCATTTTGTGATTGTTACAACTTAAATGCAAAAACTATTTAAAATGAGTAAAGTTTGGGATTATTTTCTGCACAAAGTAACTTCATTAGTTATTTATGTAACTGCTTTGTTCCAGTTTCCCCCTTTTTCTGCCCCCTTCTCATATATGTGATATATTCTGTCTTTGCGGTCATACCACGTGTCTTCATTATGCAATCCAACTGGAAATCATTTAGATGCATCATTTTATCTTGTTTAATCATTGTTTCTCCACAGTTCAGCCTGACATATTTGGAAAACCTATCGTCTCTGCTAGAATTTAAAACAAAGTTCTGTGAGTTTGAATAATATTTGGCAGCACAGCATAACGGTTGAGGTTATGAAACGATAAATATCAAATCTCATCCTGCTGCACTAATGAGCTCTTTTGTGGATATTCAAATCTCCATTTGTCTACCTCAAGGTGACGACCGTCCGTCTGTGTTTCTCTGTGTGTTTTCAGGTGATGTCCTATGTGACCACTCTTTTCTACTTCCTCCATGCCATTTTCTCTGCCACCCGGTGGAAGAGGTCCTAAAAAAACAAAGCAGACCAAAAGAAGAAACCAAAGGACTGGCTGACCTGTCATTGGACTAAACAAAGAACGACACTTTATATTTTTAGCCTTACACATGTGAATGACGGAGTGGAAAACAAGCAGGTTACTAATAAATGTTACTTAGCCCTGCACGTGAACCCCACAACTTACTCTTTTCTTAAGAGGCTTAACAGGCAGCAGTTTGGTCTGAATAGATGCAAATGAAATGATGTTGTTAGAAATAAATGTGGTGAAAGGAGGGATGATGAGTGTAAATAACTAATTAAACCAGTATAAGAGCAGCTATTACATTATGATATGTTAAGATAAATTCATGTGAACGTCCAAAACATTTTACCAATCTTCCATCAAGGTCAAATAAATGCCATAAAGATGGCTGTACTTCCTAAATTCACGTACGTTTTTTGATATCTACCCATCTTTTTTTAAAGAGTCCTTAATCATCCTCTTTATTTGGGCACATAAGATCTACTGCATTTCCAAACTGCAGCTACAAAAACCCAGACAGGATGTCAATTTCAAGTAGATGTGAGTGCCGTGTCTCAGAGGTGGCTTGTGACTGAGGCCGAAAGGTCTGTAGATTTGACAAAATCATTCTTGTCAGCTGTTATATTTTCAAAATCTGACGCAGCACCAAAACAACAAAAGGATCTCGTCCTGAAAAACTCATGTAGGATTAAGTAAGATTGAATAAGATTTACCTTCTCCGTTTCCCCTAAATGTGGCAAATGTAAGTCGGAGGATGAGACTAGCTCACCTCCTCTGCTCATGCCTCAAACAGCATAACTTCTGGAAGGAGACATTCGGTGGTACAGTGTAATCCTTGGGAAGCAAGTCACTCCTGACTGTAATTTTGCTGTAGTCGGCCGTTCTGAGTGCAGCTCTCAGCTCCCTGTGAGGGTCAGCTGGCTCTCATGTTTGGGAATGGCTTTAGCTAAAAGGTTTATTTTAAGGGAATGGATTCTTCATCCCCTTCTTGTTCTAAAATATGGCTCAGTGATATGATTTCCATCGGTCAGTGGTGACGTCACTATGCTGGTAAAATGACCAGCAACTCCAAAACTTGGTGTATTTCTCTAAGGATGTTTCACAGTCTTTAGAAAGATGCATTACAGATCAATAATTACATCTTACAGATCAATAATGGCAAAAGTTTGGCTCCAGCTTGCTGTAAACATTTCAGCAGATCAAAGAGACGTTAAAGTTATAAACACATTCAGAAGCAGAGCTTAGTGTTTGTGCAGCACAGAGCATTTAAAATCCTTCTTAATACCACTGAAAGCTTGAATATCAAAAGATTCGATTGGACGGAGGAATGCCCTTTGTTTCCTGCATGTTTCTCCTTGTTTACAATGAACAAAAAGATAAATGTATAGATAGAAATGGATAACGCCTCTCCCTCTTGCCCAGCACCTGTCGTTTCATTCAATTTTAATAAAATATCTTTAGTTTTCTTTTTCTGAAGGCTCGGCTTGATGTTTTGATTTATTGTTTGCATTTTTACGAGAACTTTCAAAAATTTGAGGATGTGAATATTTTGATGATTACACTTCACAGGTATTTTTGGAATCTATTATATGAAATAAATTAACTCAAACTCAAACTCTTCTGTTTGTCAAACTGCTTTTTATCTCCCATAAAACGTCATGGAGTAAGTGCTAAACAAACAAATATCTTTCTGCTGCATTAAATGATGATGCGATAATAGAATTAAAATGCAAATTTCAGCTGTGAACCCCCCCCCCCCCAAAAAAAACATTAGATAATGAATACAGCAGGTTCAGGCTGTAAAATATCATTGCCTTTGCCTTTGCCATTGAGATCAAACCAGTGTGCTGTCAGGTAGGTGGTGTTGGTATTATGTAGCCCCAGGACACAAGTTCTCTGGGATAGCATCCCCGACACAGTGGCTTTACAATTACCCAATAACCTCAGTAATTTAACTATCCCTGCATGTAAAAAAAATAAACAAAAACAATGTTGATGCATGTAAGCAAGCAGCTCATTTGCATTTGAATTGAAAGCTGTGGGCTGAATGCAAAACAATGAGCTGAAAGATGCTAAAACGCCCCAAAAGCTGAGGAGGAGTGATAATCCTCTGTGGGTTTGGGACCACGAGTGACTCATTAGATCGACTGTTAACATAAAAATCAAAAAAAGTCAAGCTGTGTGGGCCTGCTGAAGTGCCTGCGAGGTTGAAGTGGTTGAAATGAAGCGTCCTCACCCATAAAGCCAATCAGCAGCATCTATATTTGGAAAAGAAACACCTGTAAGAGCCCCTGTGTGCAAAACAAATACAGGCTGCAGGCACTCAGCTAACACAATGTGAGGATTATAAAGTTAGACCAGCCTAAAACTCAGCGAGCTATTTCTTTACACAATGTCGATATTTCAGCTGCACGGGTGCAACAGCAGCCTCGGGGCACAAAATTCCTCTTTGGGCTGTTTCAAAATCCCTTCACAGGTCAGCAGCTCACATTAAACACCAGCTAGCCTTGGGTGCTGGATGACGAAGGGTGGTGCAAGGAGCTGTTGTGGGAAGGGATCTTTCACCCACAATAGCAGAACGGGTTTGTCTGCTGACTGAGCCTCCCTATAAGAGTCAGAAACACCTGCCGCCGCTCTCTGAGCTCAGAGGAGAGGGCAGGTCGCTCGCTGTTGACTCGGCACCGGCAGAAGGAACAGGCAGAGATGGCTGCAACTACTGCTCAGCCTATGGGGAGCCTGCCCAGCGGACTGGGGATCTGCACCACGGCCCCGGATATATTTTACCTGCCTGAACTGGTGAGTGGGCAGTGACAGAGGGCAGATGACCTTGAAGTCAGTTATGAGGGGATTCTTTCCATTTTGGGTCGATTCTTAAAATTTATTATCATTAAACTGAAATGATTTTAAGTGCAACAAGCTGTCATTAATTTGTTTCATGGCAACAATGAACCTGAAAGTAAAACAAGTCATCCACTCTTACAAAATGATGCATGTGATTCAGAAAATTTAAATTCATTGTTTTGAGCCTCAGCTTTTTGTTTTACCCACAAATATGTGACATTTTTGCAGATTATAATATAAATTCTTCTGCTTCATCTCATGCCAGCATGATGGAATAACTCCATGATGCCAGAATTTGTTTTAATTTCTTGCTGGTAAATCTCCAAATGAAACTGATGTAGATGAAGTTTGATTTTGAGCTCTCTGAATCGAACAAAAATGTGCATTTTGGTGAAACGGGAGACGATGAAACATATTCCTCACATGGGAGGGGCACCTGCGTCTTTTCACATCTCACATTTCACTCATATTGTATCACAGTGCTACTGATCCAACAAAGAATGCGGTCAACTCTTCTTCTCCCAGAGTGATGACAAAAGATAGAAACTGCTCATATGACCGCTGGAAAAACAACTGCAAGTAAATTGAACTTGAGGATGTTTATTTAAGCTTTTATTTATCAAGGGAAGGGTTGTGATGAGGTTGCAGGTTTCATGTCGTCGATCCTCTCTTAAAACTCTAAATTGTATTTTATTAAGCAAATGGATAAATAAAATCTGACATTATAGCAACAGCATCTGTTTGTATTGTAAGCAAATTTATTCTAATACGTTTTCTCACCTTAATGACAGAATTTCATCTTAAGAAAATAAAGACATGAAAGCAAAATTATTATTATTATAACAAATATAACAGATTTTTGGGGGGCCTCTTCAAGCGTAGGCGACATTCATTCGATGCTGACCAGGTGCAGCGTGTTCCCGTACTGTCATCATCACGCATGTGGATGACACACATCTGTGACCAGCACATTTATCACAGTTTATGGTGACCAGTAGTTCCTTTTATTTTATCTTCAGAGAGTTTTCTTTTTCCTCTCTCTCACATGCGCCTGAGGCCACAGCTCGTACTTTAAGATCCTCATTATTGCCGCTGAAGCAGCAGTTATATGTAACCTCATCTTTTCAACCACAGTTAAACAGGCTGTAAGTTACACATCTGGCTGCGAGGCTGCGAGAATGAAACCTTTTTATTTATTTGAATAAATGTTTGATTAGGCTCTGAGAGAGGGTCACGCCTCGTCTTTATCGTCCTATAGATCACACTCATACTGTGCAATGAAGTCTAGAACAGAATCAAGGCTCTAGCTCGAGGCTTTCTCTAACAGTGTCTTGAATTTCCTGTAATCCAAAGTTGAAAGAATCAGTGTATTCTGGTTATTTTGTGGTGTGCTGCAGTAAAACTTCTATTCTTTAATCTTTAATGTGATTCTTTAAGGAAAAGGAGCGACAACATCCTTTCACCATGCGGGGGAATATTATTATCATGTAAGCTTCAGGCAAATTAAGTGTATTTCAAGGAGGAATCGGTTGTTATTGTTATGTTTACAACAGCTGACTTTGTACCAAAGTTGGGTCTGAACCGTGAAATCAGACATGAGAGTTTGGACGACAGGGATGTGGTTAGCACAAACTAAACACCACACACCCTGTGCTCAGACACATATAGAGAGCGTAAAGAGAAATGTTTGTTTTGTCAGTGATTAGAGAAATGTGATCTCTGGTCCTGCTGATTTGTAATTCACTGGCTGTATTTCAGCTTTTTCACGTTGGTCTGATTTTGATTTTTTTTCCTAAAAGCATTTGATCCATCTGTGTCTGTGTAACTCGGCCTACATTCAGGCGATGTTTCATCAATAACACAGGTGACCTACCTAACGCTGCTGAAGTCAAAATAATGGTAGTGATGGATGCCTAAACAGCAAAAGGAGGACTGGTCTTTTCAGTTATCATGACAGAAATCTGTTTTATCGCAATCAGATTCAGGCTTTTTATAACATCCTCCTCCTTCGTCTGTGTCTAAACTGTCATGAGCAAGGTGGTTTTAGTAGACAAATCAAAAAGGGATTGCTTCTTTTCCCAATTTGACCTCGTAAATGTGCATGTCATTTTGGTAGGGATTCATGCCTACAGGAACAAAAAACGTTCATTTTGGCAAGTCATTTCAGACTGATTGCAAGAGCTGATGACAATGAAGAGCAGAGTTAATTTTGTTTTGGACAGTTTGTTGTGATTTACAACTTCCCTTACACTCCCTGCACACTTCTAGTCTATACATATAGAAATAATCTACAATAATGTCTTTTCATCTAGGCCCATCATATGGTTGACATTTGAGATTTTGAGTGAAATGTCTCGACAGCTAGAAGCAGGATGGATTGCTTTGAAATTTGGATAAAACATTGAGTGTCGCAGTGCTAAAACGCTGGAGTTTCCCCATTAATGGCATTTTAATGTCAGTCTAACACAAACAAATACCCTAAATCTCAAAAACCTCAGTACCATCTGTCTCCCTCTTTGCAGGTGTTTGGTGGCTTGGTGTGGATCCTGGTGGCGTCGACCCACGTGGAACCGCAGAACCCTCTGGGCTGGGTGATGTTTGTCTCCGTCTTCTGCTTCGTCATGACCTTCCTCTGGATGATCATCTTCGCTGCTGGAGGTCATAGGAACAGCTCTGGCTGGGCTGCTGCTGTAAGACCTGAGAGGGACAGAGAGATTGAATGATGAGTGATGGGCTGGCTCCATGTTGTTAATATTATTTCATCTGTTTGTATTTGTGTGTCCAGGACTTTGCTTACCACGGCCTGGCGGCGTTCTTCTACCTCAGTGCAGGGGTGGCTTTGGCTTACATCACCTTCAGGAACAAATCAGGCGCACTCAAAACCTACCAGATTGACATCGCTGCTGTGGTGAGAACGGATTCATCCACCTGACGGCGCTGGATGTTAAATAACAAACAGCCACAGTGTCTACAGCACGATGTTCTTTACATGCAGCTGTAGTGTTTAGTTTAAAGGAAAAGCTCAGCATCTTGGTATATATGCTAATTTCTTTTCTTTTTTGGAGAAGATCGGTACCACAGTCATGACTGTGCACTGCAAATATGAATCTACAGCTAACAGCCTGTTAGCTTAGCTTAGCACAAACACTAGAAACAAGGAGAAAAAGCTAGCCTAGCTCTGGTTGGCCCTGGTTGAAAGCTAACAAAATGGAGTTAGCAGCACCTCTAAAATCCACCGATTAACATGTTATATCTGGTTTGTTTAATCCGTACATGACTCCAAGAGATTAGCAAGCAAGCTAGCAAAGCCAGAAATTAGCCTACCAATGAGTTTTTGCTTTAGAGGTGCTGCTAGCTGGATTTTATTTTAGGTAAGAGCCAGGCTAGCTGTTTCCCTCAGTTTCCAGTTCATGCTATGCTAAGCTAAGCTAACCAGCTATCCATCTAACTATAAGCAAAGAGTGCAGCTTTGCTTTAAGCCTTTATTTATGTGTGTGTGTGTGTGTGTGTGTGTCTCAGGTGTTCGCCTTCGTGGCCACACTCCTCTACTTCATCCACACCATCCTCTCCTCCATCCGGTGGAAAAACTTCTGAGGAGCAACGCAGAATCACAGACCTGTGTGTCCAAGAAGTACTGTGCATCCCGTGTGCCTCTGTGTGTGTGTGTGCGTGTGTGCGTGTGTGTGTGTGAGGTGGAATTACCCACAAGTGACATCAACCTGGTGGGATTCAAATTTTTTGAATTTTTTGACCATGAAATAAAATCAAAGCGTGAACAACGAAAGCAAATGAAGAGTCGAATCCCAGAGATATCATCTGTTCATAGAGAAAATGTTGTTTCGCACGAGCTCAATAGTAGAAATATATTTGTCTTTTCTCTTTTTTTAAAGCACATATCATTTTTAGCCACTGATCTTTTATTACACAAGAGAAGGTCTCACATTTTTTAGCCTTTGTCAAAAAAAAACAAACATTGAATTTGGTTTATATATACAGTAATGGACGAGATTTCAAATAAAGCCAAATCTGCGTTGATAGTGAGAGACAGGTGTTAAAATCTGTCTTTTTTTGGTGATTTGGGTGAGTCATCCTCCCTCCCTTTGTGATTTGTGATGAGATGACAGTTTATTGCAAGCTGTAAAATACTTCTCACTGATTTTAAGATTTCTATTGTAGAACAGCTGCAAATTGTTTTTTCTCTGTCAAACTGAATTAATGTCAACAAATCATCAGCACGTAAAAGATGGTGAATTGCATTTTTTAGGTATAAGACCTCGGGCTGAAACTTGTATAGTTTTGCCATTTTTGTATTCAAGATTAAAACAAGATATAGATGAAAAGATGACTGAGTGCTTGTTTTATTTGCTCCACTTCCTCCCTGAAACATTTAAATCCACTCCACACTGATATATTATAATAATAATGCTAAATTAAATGAGACATTAAAAATATAAATGTAGGTTTTGTGTTGTCATATATTAATTATTTATTCCTTTATTCACACTCTCACTCACTCAGAGTGCACCTTGCTCAATAAACCTGTGAGCGCCGTCCATCAGAAGTCCGGGGCTGGACTCTGACGATGGCTGCACCCGCGGGGAGCTTAATGAAATCTTTCATGCTACACTTGCAGATACGTTGGCTGTAGCTGAACAGATGGAGGCAACAAATTGGGCGGATATCAGCTCTGACTGACAGGAACTAATGAAGCTGTGATGATGATCCTCATGGTGATAGTGCTGCACTGAGGCTGCAGGGCGATGCTGGTCGACCCGGGCCGTCCTTCGCTTGATTTACCGGCTGACACCACTGAAGATTACATGCTGTGTGGCCTGAAAATCCACAATCTAGCAAAGCTGTCAGTACCAGCAAATGGTTGGCCTTCACATGTCTGATGCCACTCTGCTCTGTTCGCCTCCTAATGACACGCTCACAACCTCCAAACAGCTTTGTAAGATGGTAGGTTTTCATGGCAAACAACACCTCAACTGTGTCTGAGCATCTTTGGAAACTTGCAAAACTGAGGTGCGAATGCTCAACAACTGGAAAAAAACATTTTGTTCTTGATTGTCAGTGTGTTTGTTCAGGGATTAACAGTCTGGTTCTGGCTACAACTAGGCAGAAACCCAACATTTAAACCAAATAAGGAGCAAATACACCTCAAACAAACCTCCCAAGTCTCATAGGGAAGTTAATGTCAGTCATTTAGGTCATTGTTTGTCCAATCAGTGGCTCATTGTGAGGATCAGCTCTGATGAATAAAGCTGCATTATGCTGATGATCAGCCTTTCTCTTATGGGGAAGAACAAGACGTCCCTGCTGTCAGAGTTCATGACTTTACAGAAACAACGTAATGCTGCAGAGAGGGGATGTGTTCACAGGTCTGTACTTTATTTCGTACATACTGTATTTTGCAACAATTCCACATGAACGACAAAGCAGAAGATGTTTTTTACAGATATAAAGTCAACTTTTCTAATGAGGTGTCTTCACCTTGAGAAACATGTAACTTGAGTCCTCGGTTGACGAAACAATCCCATTTGGACATTATTAACAGAAACTGATAACTGCTTGAGAAAAAAAAGTTCTTATTACACACATAGTTTCAGCTTTTCTCGTCAAAGCCAAAAGTCAGACAGTCTGACAGTCATGGCTCCTATCAGTCCAATCAGACGGACCCGTCCAGTCATCAGCCCGCTCCCACACTACCAGATAGTGCGTTTGACGCTCGCCCAGATGGAGCGTTTCATTCCCTGTGAGGCTTGTACTTCGTCCCAGTGCAGCCGGGTGTCGGGGATCTCATTTTTGGTCTCCTGGTCCTTTCGTGCGCCGCCTGTAGGACTCGCAACCACCGTGGGCAGCAGGCCTTGATGTGACTGGAACTCGACGACGTGGAGCTGCTTCCTGTCGGCCAGCATCTTGTGGGTTTCCTGTTGGGTGGAAGGAGATGGAGGTGAGGAGGTGAGGACAAAGACAGGAGGTGAGGGAGAAGAGAGATTACAGGCTCTGAACTCACAGTACCCAGGAGCAGTTTTCTGAAAACTCTCACACTACAGATCCCTCCCACTATGCTGACGTGACCTCACCTGATTGGCTAAGCCAGTGAAGAGGGCCCTGGTGATGTTGAGCAGATTGACAGATCCTTCTACTTTGCAGTACATGTCCTTTATGCCGATCAGCTTGCACAGAGTGATGACGGCCCGGTGGCAGTGCAGACCGTGACCTGCAGACCCAGAATCAAACATGGAGGTCACCATGACTGGAGTAAATATCATTTTATAATATTAATATATAGTGTGATATTGAAACACACAACCAGAGATATTAAAGAAATAGCTTAATTATCATACAGTCAAGTCAAGAGTACAACCAGCTTCCCTCAACACTAACATCAACTGTTATCCCACCGACTAAAAGCTTAACGAGTCGAGATGTACCTTGGTTTTGTTTCTTAATGCGGAGCGTTGTCCTCTTGAACTTGGAGTCAATGTCATGAAAAACTGTTGGAGAGACAAAACTTAATTACACTCAGAGGAGGGAGAACAAACAGCCAAACAGCGACATGATAAACAGACAAAATTATCCCAAAAAGTCAGATTATTTTCACGTGTTTTGTGAAGGCGCTTGTGTTCTGTTATGCATCTTTTCTCCTGTCCTCCCTCAGGTCCTGGGCTTCTCTACCTGCCCACCAGATGTCCTTCCACATGCCGGCGCCTCCTGCTCGCTGCAGCAGCTGTGGCTAATAAGTTATTCAGCCTGCCTGAGCTGAGCTGCGTGCTGCTGAGTGACGCCTGAGAAAACTCCATGGCTTCAGGCTAAAACCTTCTTCTTGAGCCACATCATTCTTCAAACACCTCTGGCCGAGTTCCCTGCATCCTCCAGACATCCGGTTGGAATTTAATACGCTTAATGAATCAGGTTTGGTACTTGGACGCCGCAGCAATAACAAAGAAGTTATGGATGGTGGGAAGAATGGATGAGAAGCAGTAAAACAAGTGGAACATTTGGTGCTCAGAGGACACATCCCCGCTGGGCGAAGAAATCCAAAATGCAAAACTAAATGTCGCACAAGCACAGCTGAACATTTGCCGTTGCTGCAGGAGGTCCAGGTTCATTTGGAAGAGTGTGCGTGTGTGTGTCTTTTGTGTGACTCACAGATCCAAACGGCAACAAAGTCAAAGCCAGTAGAAAAAAAAAAGAGGCAAATTCCACCTCTTCCAGTAACTGTGAGTGTTTTCACTGGTTTCCAGTCATCGCCTCCAGTTCTGAACTGAAGAAATGATTTTAAAGCTAAAAGGAAAAGGACTGGAAACTGTTTGCTTGGTTGGTTTTCAGTCCAAAAGGTCTTGCTTTGTCCAGCAAACAGTGGAGAATGTCCAAAACAGGAGCCTCCGAACACGCTGCCACAGTCAGAATGTATTCAGATTCGTTTTGGCTTTGCGTCGTTCATTCTTTTCTGCTGACCACCAGTGAAGCCACATGAATATTCAGTAAGAAACGCTCGTGCTGGGACAGTGAGACACTGGTGCCAACAGCAACAACTGGAAGGTCAGCGGAGCTCCAACATCTGCCAGATCTGAACAATTCTCCTCCTTACAAACCTGCAGCCTCCCTAATGATTTCCATTTAGAAAAGCCATTGATCATCTGGTGGAAGAGATCCCAGATCTGGACCGCCACCAGAAACCTGAGTGATTACAGCCTGCAGGCGACTGGGCCGCTGGATTCTAACTTCTTCGGATGTCTCATCGACTGTCAAACCAACAGATGGGCTGAAAATCGAACAACTTTGCCGGCTTCAGCGAGTGAGTGAGCGGCAAAGGTGACGCAGGGATGACAAAACGATCTAGGAGCAATCTGACCGAGAAGTAAACAAACAGCCAATCAAATGACGGCGCAGACAGGTTGCAGATGGCCGCGCGGTGAGAGCTGGCATGAAGGATTGGACTGTTTTTTTCCCTGTGAATTAAATATACCACAGATTTGAGCTCAAACTGGGTGGAAATACAGGACCTCACGCACACACATCTCGTCTGGTCTCGAGCCAAAGCAGGAAGCTAACGTTCTCCTCCGGTGGGCGCGGTGGAGGCTGATGACTCACGCACACATTAATCTTTCTGGCTTTGCTCTTGCAGCAGCAGCATCCAAATGGCATTTTACAATAAGAAAGTACGAGCGGACTCCGATACCTTTCCTCACAAATCCACTTTCAACATCACGAGGTTCGCATGAGGAAGGACGGGTGACACGAGGGGACAGTGGTGGACGAGAGGGGAGAAGACGAAAGAGGAGGATGGAAGATGAAGGGGGAGGAGATGGAGGGAGAGGTAGAAGGAGGTTTAAACCACTTCACTTAGGGATTCTGGGTAAGATTGGAGGAATTCGGCAAATACAGTGCAACAAAGAAGTACCGCTGAGGCTCATGGGTATTGTAGTATTTAGACATGAGATGCCAAAAACGACTCATCAGAAAGAAAAGTTGAAGTAATTAAAACTAGAAGCCATAACGATGAAAAGAAAAATGTGAAAATGGGCAAAACTTCAGAACCAGTGGCTCTTCATAGAACAAGGGAGGAGGAGGAGGAGGAGGAGGAGGAGGAGGAGGTCCAAGAGGGAGAGAGTCAGTGAAGGAGACGGGGTGATGAAACACACGCAGTCACTTACTGGTGTGGTTGTTGTATCGTTCTATAAAGTACAAGTAGTGGATCGCTCTGTTCTTGGCCTGCAGATCACAGATGACAGACACACAAACACACAAACACACAGAGAGTTAGCATTGGCGTCTTTAGCATTAGCTTCTCACTGCAGAAGTTTATGGAATAGTAGAATTATACTGGCGTTAGCAGGCTGCGAAGTGCCCTCAGCTCAGTTTACTGAGTCATTACTTTGATTTACCAGAATTAGGTAGCTAATATTTTACATGTGGAAATGTGGACCAATGAAACATGATGTGGTTTAATCACAGAAGTAAAGGAGCATAACAGAGAAGTTATCCGTACTCTGGGTTTCAGTGGACATGAAGAGTCCTGTCACAGTCTGAATGCTGTTTCATCACTGAGTTTGACTCAATTTTACCTGACTTTAAGAAACAGGAACAGCACACAATTAAATGTCTCACCTTCCTCAGAGCCGTGCTCCTGTCTGTCGCTTTACCCAGCGCGAAGCCTGGAGGAGGGACGGAGTTAAATAATGGTTACTGATTAGAAAAGTACATGAACACTGTAGCATGAGGACATCAGACTCGCTGCTCGAACCTGCTGCTCCGTTGCCGTTTCCCACAGCGACCAGACAGCTGAAGGATCTCTTCCTGCCCTCCTTGGCCGTCATGTTGAACACGGTCTTCACCTGCAAAACGACGACGAATAACAGCAGACAACAAAGACCTTCACGTTACTCAGGTATGACAATTAGCACAACTCTGTGTGTGTGTGTGTGTGTGTGTGTGTGTGAGATATTGGTCATTGCTCTTGTAACTTCAAAAATAAGTAGTTAAAAAATAAAAATAAGAGCACAAGATATAAAAAACTACACTGAGTAATTGAGCTCAACAGCAGGTACTCTCAGTGTTCAGCATTGTTAAGCCAAAAAGAGTGTGAGTGTGTGTGTGTGTGTGTGTGTGTGTGTTAACACTATAACAGATTTTTACTACGAGTGTATGTGTGTGTGATGTCAATCCAGACCAGAATGCCTCTCCAGATTTAAGTGAGTTTCATCGATCTGTTAGTAAACAGAGCACACACACACAAACAAACACACACACACACACTTGCACACACACCTCCCTTGTGCAGCATTAACAGATCAACTATCTGCAATATGACTTTGAGAACAGCAGGGGGCAGCATTCATACATCACAGAGCAGAAGGAGGAGCAGAGGACTAGAGTGGAAGGAGGGTGATGGATTGGACAAAGGAGAAGAGAGGAGGTGAGAGAGGAGAGGGAGGGAGGGAGTAACAGATGGAGAGGGGAAAGAAGACAGCGAAGAGGAGGAGAGAAAGAAAGGTGGAGAACTGGGTTGGGAAGGAGCAAAAGAGATGAAGGGAAGAGGGAAAGGGAGTTAAGAGACAAGGAGACGAGGAAAATGAAGGCGAGGAGAAACAGAGAGGAAAAGCAAAGAAGAGGGAGACACAGCAGACACAGATAAAGCGTGTGTGTGTGTGTGTGTGTGTGTGTGAGAGAGAGCGAGAGGGAGAGAGAGAGAGAGGGAAAACTAAATAGATGACAAGAAGAGAGTGTGTTGTAATAAGTGTGAAAACGTGTGTGTCTTATAATATAATGGATGAGCAAACTGCTGACCCCCTCAAAAAACACACACACACACACACACACACACACACACACACACACACACACACACACACACACACACACACACACACACACACACACACACACACACACACACAGAATGTCACGATGATAAATAAAACTATCCAGTTATACTTATGAGCTAATTAAGCTGAGTTAATTAAGATAATTAGAGCGCTGATTAGAAGATATTTTTACGCCTTTGCTTCGCGTAATGTCTCCTGAACAAAAACTCCAGTTTCACAGTAGCTTTAAGCGTTTGAGTCGACTCTGCATTCGTCCGTTTTCTCTTTTCGGCCACTCGGGGGCAGAAGACGCTAAAAAAAAAGACACTGAGGGAAATATCTGTTCTTCAGCTGCTAACGTGCTTTTCAGGTGACACCTTTCCCATCACAGTCACCATCTGCAGCTTACAGGTATCGATTAGTTTTCAGCATTGATTAGATGATATTTAATATGACGAACAGTGTGATTCTTTACAGACGCTCTGCATGAAACATTTTCAAGTTTATTTTTTGTGCTGTTTGGAGCTGCGCGGCTGTCACGGCTGTGCGTTACTGGCTTTTGTGGCTTTATCAGTTTTGTTGATGCGGCTCTTTGTGCTGAACTCAGCCGACACACAGCTTTAACTCCACACAAACACAGGAACATCTAGCATGTGCGAGCGAGCTGGGAGGACGAGCGAGGAAGTGATAATACATTCAGGAACATCTGCCATCCAATATTTATATATTCTGCTGGAAAATATATAAAAGCAAACGTGACTTTTATTACTTTGAAGACTTCTGCTGTTCATATTGTGAGTGTGTGTGTGCGAAGGAGGCAGGAAGCAGGAAAAAAAGCAAGAGTAGATAAAAAGAAATCCACAATCAGACTAAACCGCCACCATCAAACTTCTACAACAGACATATTCTCCTCCCAGAGGAGCTGCACCAGTCCTGCACGGGGACTTTCCTCATTCTGGTTGTCCTAATGTCCACTGAAGTTGGGCAAATTCAGCAGAACAAGCACGTGCTAACGCCTCATCGCGCGGGCCGAAAGGATCCAGGTGTGTATGTTTACGTCAACTGCCTTGTGTCTCTCTGTGGGCAGAGCGTGCGGGGAGCGCAAGTCGCCTTTTGGGGACTTATCTAGGCCAAAAAACAAACAACAACAACAAAAAAAGCAACACAGTTCACCTCGATGCTTTCGACCCCGACGGAGAGCGCAAGTGACAGAAGAGCGTTGAGTTTCAGCTGAGGGAACTTCAAAATCAAGACGCGCCTTCAGCGTCACCCGTTATGCAACACACATTTCAGTAAAGGATTTAGAATTTGACTGCAGGGCCGCGGCAGAGGGATTGGGGTCAGGGTAGCAGCAAACACCAACACACTGAAAACACAACCCTGCAGGACACACACACAGAAGTGGGCCTAATAAGCATCCACACACTTAACGCTTCTTCTATGTCTCCAATGCAAAATACACACAAACATGTGGCTGCAGACGTGTGGAGGAGGGCAGCGGCACATCCTCTCTTGCTGTCAGTGTGAGCATCTGTGCATGCGTAGTTCAGGACCAGGAGGGACCCAGACCAGATGGGAGCCCACGCACTGTTTTTGTATATCTAAACTCATTAACTCTCATGTTTCAATGTGCCTCACGTGCAGCCAGTTTCTATAAGGAGTGCGCGTGAAATCCTCCGGTGACGTTCGGCTCTTGGCTTCTCATTCGTCACGTTCGGAGGAGATGCAGCAGTTTTTGGCGGCGGAGCAGATGGGCTGAGTTTTCTCTCCTCCGGATGAGCGACAGCACGGCGGTGGGAGGACGCTTCTAGCTCGCTCTCACTTCTGTTTCATCTCTTCTTTTCTCAATCTGTTGCTGCTCGGCTCCCGCTCTGGATCTGTCTGCGCTGCAGTGCAGGGGAGGAGT
This sequence comes from Chaetodon trifascialis, assembly GCF_039877785.1. Classification (NCBI taxonomy): domain Eukaryota; kingdom Metazoa; phylum Chordata; class Actinopteri; order Chaetodontiformes; family Chaetodontidae; genus Chaetodon; species Chaetodon trifascialis. The sequence continues at coordinate 21,797,981 of NC_092068.1, forward strand.
CCTCGCCACATGGAAGCAGAAGGCGCTTTGAGAGCACAAACCTCCGCCGACGCTAAACACTTCTCTGACTTTCACTCGGATTTGAAGTCGACATCTTGACTCTTTACACGATTGCTGACACTATTCGGTGTCAGGAGTTGATTCACTCCTGCACAGCTGAAAACACGGTGCTGGAGAGGCTAAATCCTTGTAGAATTATTATGTTAATATCTCTCTACAAACCTTACATCCATTTTCTATGTGCTTAACGTCACAGCCTGCTTATTGCCACGGCCTGCGCCTCTTAATTGTTAATGTCTACATTCTCGGTCATCCAGAGAGGGCTGCATGTAGGGCAGCTGCTGCAGACCCTCCAAAACGTTTAGCCTCTCATCTGAGGGGCCTCTTCAGCTCTGACTGATTAGCGAGGAGGCCCCGGTATTTCACCTCTGTGGGGTCATTTTCGAGGTCTTTTCTGCTTCCTCAGCTTGTGAATTAAGATTTATAAAGCTGTGTTCTGGCTGTGTGATGCACCTTTAAACTCAAAGCAGGCCCCGTGAGGATCTGTGTGAACAGCAGCCATGTTGTCATCAAGGTGTTTTTATGTGCATTTTGAAATATCGCTAAACGGAAGATGGAAACACCTTTTGCTGAATACGTTCTGAGTTAGTGAACGTGACTCACATGAATGGATATTCATGGATGCGTTTCCACCTCAGCCAAAAAAATGGATGAACCGTGAATAAAACAGGTAAACTGTAAACTTGCTATTAGGATTTGCAACCAAGTCTTTGTCAGTGTTTTTGAGGAATCCTGCAGAACTGAAAGTGTCACATTAAAAATGTGTCTGATTTCACTGTTTCAGAAGGATCCTGCACGCACAGATCTCTGACCCGCTGACACCAGCTATGATTCAGAGGCGGCGTGAAAATACATTTCTGTGCCAGAGCGTGCTGGTTCAAATGACGTGACAGACGGCCGATTATGGCCACCAAGCAGAAAAACAACCAGCGTGTTGGCTCAGGGAGCAATGACTCAGGAGTAAACCTGTGAGTGTAAATAAAGAGCATAAAACAGCGTTCAGACACAAAATCAGATGTCTCACAGTGATTCGCTGAATATTCAAGGTTTGTGAGAACACTGCTTTAAAAACATCTTCACTGTGAATTAAATGTGCAATTTAGCATCATTTACTGCCACCAAAAGCGCGTCTTTTTTTCTGTGAATTTCACTTAAGGTATTGAGTTTTGTACGCAACATTTAATCCAATAGAAAGTTCTTACGAAGCCGCTCTCGTGCCGCCTGCTGTCTGTTTACTTTCAGCAAAACTTTCAAGGTTGTTGACTTCGGGGAGACAGAAAAAAAAGACAAAAACTCCTCTTCTGACACTGACAACGCTCCATCTCTGTTAATGAAATCACTGAGTCCTGTCCAAGTGGCTGGAGAGCAGCCACGAGCGTCACTTCTCTCCCTGTCGCACTAACTCTCCTCTCCTCTCTCTCTCTTCTTTATGGTTACCTCTCCTCTCAGTCATCCCTCGCTCTCTCCCTCGTCGCTCTAAAGCTCGATATTCCTCAAAGCAAGGTATGGAAAAAAGCAGCATTTTCTGCTTTTATCTGTACCGAAACTATCACCGATAGTACTGAAAAATCCATTTTATATCATAATCATTAAAGCAGTTAAACACTTTCTATTGATGACACATAACTCTTATTCTGCTCGTCTCCTCTCTTTACTTTCACTGTCCTTTCTCTCTCTCACCTCCAGACTTAGTCTCACAACTTCTCCTCCACTCTTCCTCCAGCTCTCCCCGTCGCCGTCCCTCCCTCTCTCCCTCCTCCCTCCCTGTTCCTCCTGTTGGATGCGTTCACTAATGGAATGCTGGCGTTATCGTCCTTGGGAGACAAGCCTTTTATTCCAGTAAGCCTTTTTCATTTCATTAGGCCTGAATTTATAGTGCTGCACACACACCCAGATAGACACACACACACACACACACACGCACGCACACACATACACACCCAGAATATATTTATAGAGGAGAGATGGCACCATAAAAGCGTCCGTCAGTTTCCAGGGGGAAGCCTAATGTCTGTGACACCACTCTTAATTATGCAGGCAGGAGGGCTGGGGAAGACTATTAATGTGACACGCACGCACAGACACGCACACGCATCTGATAATGTTTGTGTATGAATACTGTGTGACAGAAAGTCTATGCATGTAAATCTGTGCACGTGTATCCTTGTGTGAGTCTGGGGCGTGTGCACGCTTGGGTCTTCTTGCACGTAACTACTGTGTACGCATGTGTATGTGTGTGTTTGTGTGCGTGCGTGTGTGACCTTGTTGCATTACCGCCATTAGTTTAGCAGGGTCCATTAGTGCTAATTGAATTAAGGTAAAATACAGTACGTCAGAATGACAATCTAAATGAACTGAGTCTGACCATACAGCTCACCTTATCTCACACGCACGCACATACACACACACTCGAAATGAAGCATCCATGACGACGAGTGTCTAACTGGTTCAACCTGCTGATTTCTCTTCAGGTCTAAAAAGGCTTTCAGGTCGATGACGTTTTTTATTTGCTTTGTATCAAACACGGACGTCAGTGTGACTGTTTGATAATCAGACCATCAGGAAGCGGTAAGATTAGAGGTCAACGCTGAACTTTAAAGAAGAATCTCGTCTCCCGACACCGCAGCCGCAAAATGACATAAGACGTGCTGCTCAACTGCAGCCATTCTTACTCAGCAAATTTGCCTCCAACACCGTCCATGTGTACACGCCACAGTGGATTTTCCACCATCTTGAGTTTCCTGAAAACAGTTTCCCCCTCGGAGGCTTTCTGCATCATTATTCTGTCCAGTCGGATTTAGTTAGAGCGGTGACTTCACAGTGACCGGGCCGCGACCCGGTACTGGTCGGCTCTGCAGAGACGTTAACTGACGAGGAACCGATCATCCATCTGTGCGCCGCTCGGCGACTGCCGATGAGATGTCTTGAGTTTGTTATCGGCCAGTTATCGCAGGTTTAAAAATAATAGTCTTTGCTCAAAATGAAGTGGAAGGATTTTATTTAAACCGCTATAAAATAGTCCTCTTAATTGAAAATTAATGAATGTGTGATTTTATTCTAGTTAATACCCTGACACTGTGCTTATTCAGTATTCTGAACAGTTTTCAAAGCAGCTCTTGAATTTTACTTGATGAGCTGATTTTTCAAGGCTATTTGACAGGAAGCGCTGACAAATAATAGACCTTAGTCATTAGGAAATAAATAATAGAATAAATGAATATATAAAGAAATTAATTATACATAAAAATGAAACCTGTGATGCAGAGTTATAGGACGACGTGTCCATTATCAGGAATTCATGGACCGTGTGGAGGCAAACGTATCGGACGGTTGCCTCTTAATTGATATTTTCATGCATTTTGCGAGCAAATCTGAAGGTTTTCACAAGCCGTAACTCAGTTTCCATTATAACACCTGAAGGTTTGACTAATCCCTGGAACGATCACAGCATAAGGTAACCCATAACATTCTTATGCGATGGAAACACTGCCCACGACTGCAGTAAATAGGACGAACCTTAGATATGACTCAGCTATGAGGCAGAAAGCTAACGTTACGCTACAAGATTCAAAGTCAGTAACACTCAAATATAATTTGACAGTATGTTTAAAAGACTCGCTCTCCATCAAAATCGAGATTTTCATGAGCAAATGAAAGGTCACGTATGCCGTCAGCGGAAAGGGAGACACTCACCTCAATGACACGAGAATCAAAGCCCTCGTAGGTTTCTGTGGAGAGAGAGGCAAAGACGCTTAGTTAAAAAAAAATGCTTTAACGCACAAACCTAAAGGGCAGACGCACATACACAAACACTTTAAACAGATTAAACCAGGCTCCTGCTGGCCTAACAAATACCCAGAAGCCCTTGCAGCAGTGTAACGAGTTGACACTTTTCATTGTCAGTGACCTCTGAAGGATGTTACTCCCAACAGCAGCCTGTTCACTGCTAACCAATTAGCAACAAACAAAGAGAGCTGCCTCAGAGGCTCCGAGGAGGAAACACACATGTGCACGCACACACACACACCTCAGCTGGGACATTAGCTCACCATCTGTAGGAAACCAAACCTGATCACAGACAAGCAACCTAGTTACAGCTCTCTGAACATCCCACTCGCCAGGCCCAGTGCGTGTGTGTGCGCGAGCGACTGATGAAGGTGTGTGTAAGAGAAAGTGTTTGCACATGCTGGAGAGAGAGAGAGAGAGAGAGAGAGAGAGAGAGAGAGAGAGAGAGAGAGAGAGAGAGAGAGAGAGTGTAGCTCATGGTGAGAGAGCTTATTAGCACGGTGGCGAGAGAGGAGATATCAAGAGGAAATGAGAGAAAAAGAAAGCTGACGATGCCAAAGAAACACAAAGAAGGAGGAGGGAGGAGCAAGTAAATGTGCTTTGTAACCTCGGCCCTCATCAGTCGGTAGTTTGAGGTAAATGGACTAATCTCTGACAGCAAAGTTTAAAGATGTAACAAGGCTGAGAGCCGAGGCCAGCAGCTGCATCAGAGAACCAGGTGCATTCAAAGCAGCTATATGTGCACTGAAGAGAGCTGATTAGCCTGCAGATGCACCTTCGCCGGCTTCAGAGATTCTTTAAATTACAGCACGTTACGCCTGAAGTCCTGATATAAACCTCCTGTTACAGAAGGCATGAGCCTCCACACAAAGACAAAGCAGATACAGTGACATCTAAAGGCAGGAAAACCCAAATGTGCGACTAACTGCATTAATAAAGGCTGCATTCCATTCAGGTGTGCCAGGAACCCAGTGCTGCGCCAGCTGACTCACTGGATGGAATGGAGCCATCCAAATGGTCTGAGTTACACTGTAAAGGACCTCTGACCTTCAAAAAGGAATCAGGGTTAGATTTAAAGAAAGCCTTCATCCTTCAGCCTCTCTTCCTCTCTCACACACTCAAGGCTCCATTATCCCTGAATTATTCCTCCATTTCTTCATCCGTCTCTTCTTTTTACATCACTTCCTCTACAGCTGGACTGGTGCAACGTAAATCCAGCATCACACACACAAACAAGCTTGGACTGCGAGTGTTTACCTCCATTGGGTCCAGGGTCAGGGGGGCCCAGACTGGTGCCCCCCAACGAGCTTCCCGTCCATCCTCGTTCCCTCTTCACCTTCATCTTCCTCTTCCTCTCCCACTCGTCCCTCAGTCGCACTGCAGAGAGATGAGTTACTGAACGCTCGTTTCCAACCAATGGCCTCACAGCATTCCACTGATTGACGGGTAATGTGCCAACAAAGACAGAGAAGAAGACTGCAAGCTATCAAACGTGGATGCAAACGGACTAAAATAGACCAGACCAGTCTGCTTTGTAAATGATTTATGAGGAAGGAAATGCACTCGACGCGTTTGTTGGACCTCAAGGACACACGCAGCGGGTTTCTGGTCAGACTGCATGAAAACATAACTTTTATTCGTTTAGAAGAAAACTCCACGGGGCCTCTTTAAGACCTCGTTACCATTGCTGTTGCTTTGCAGCAGCTCTTGGAAACACTCTCTTCCAGTAAAATAATCGCTCTGGCTTTGCTAAAAAATGCTGGATGTGTTCTAACGATCGAGCCTGACTGAAAACCCAGGCTGCTTTTACAAAGCTGGAAAGGTGGAAAATGGATTGAGGACAAAGTTTCTTGGGTGGGAACATGAGTGAACGTAAACTCATACAGGTTTGAAGTGTTTACATAGCTGTAAGTGCTCTGGTTGCTGATCTATGTTCATTTTGTCCACCTGCATGTCTGAAATATGTCGTGTGTAGTCAGTGCATGCTGCCTCTGTACCTAGTTCAGCTCGCATCTCCTGCTGCTCGGTCTCGCCTCTTCGAGCCATCGACCGCACACTCCCGTCCTTTATCACCGCAGTGTTCAGACCAGGCCACAGAAAACCACCGCGACCTGCGGGTTAACGACATGGAGGAAAAAAGAGAGGAAAAAAAAAACAATGATGCAAAATAATGTACTTTTCATTTACATAACAGAGGTGGGACATGAATAAATATGAGGATAATTTGACACAAATGCATTTGTGACTGTGGATGTCAGGTCATTTAAAACTTCTGGAGATGACGTTTTCATCAAATTGTCTCACAGACTCAGTTTTTACTTGAACATACCGTAATCGTCTTCAAGACCTTGACTGAGAAAGGACGGAGCCGAGCCGGAAGCCAAACCACGGAGCAAACAAAGAGAGGCGGTTTGCATGACAACAGCAAGCTGCGTCACGTGATTCATTTCAAATGAGATTATTTATTTAAGACCATCACAGACAGACGAGCAGGGATCGTAACGGAGCGACCGTTTGGAGACATTTAGTGAAAGTGAAGCAAAGGAGAGAAGAGACAGGCTGATGAGACCGAGACGGACGCTCCAACCGAATGAAGACTGATGGTTCGTCTTTAAGGAAGAAGAGGACGGGCAGAGTGAATGAAGGGTGATTCCCCTCCACAGTGGAGCAGAGTGATAAATTAATTAACATCAACTAATGAATATTCTAGCGTGTTGTGTCCTGCAGCACGCAGCTTTACAGACAGGAGGAGACGTTTTCGCACTTGAACATAATGAGAACAATCCAGCTTTAATATTTGAAGCAGAGCGACACTCGTGCAGGAGCTTCCCTGCGTATCGAACTTACAGGCCTTTGTAATATTGATCGAGCTGTTGTTGAAGGCCTTTTCCCCCCAAAGAACTATTGTGCCTTTTATCAGCAGCTGCTTTGAAGCGCTTAAACCAGCGCACAGAAACTCGAGTGTGGAGGCCGCCGGGAATGAGACATTTAAAGTCTGCAAGATGAAGGGAAGTGACAAACGGCCGTTATCCATGAGGCAAATGTGTGAGTTTGTAATGAGAGCTCGGTTAGCTGAAGCGACAGAGGTCTTCTTTTTTTTTTTAATGCCGATACTGTTGATGTTCACTGCAGTGAAGTTAGCTTTACGTTGGTTATTCAACAATTCACTCCGGATCCATCCTCTGACTCAGTTTCCCACAATGTTGGCAGCAAGAGGCTGATTCGCTCCGAGCCCTCACTCTTAACCGCACGTTTCATTTAGGGACCATCAAAAAATTACTGTTCGACACAAGAAGGTACTGTTATTTCAATGCCTTCGTGCTGACTGAGCATATCAGTGAACATTACGATGAATAGAAAATAACTGCAGTTTTTCTCAGCAGCTTCCCTGTCATGTGACTCACCAAACATTATTACTACAGTACAAATACAAACAGGACACACCTCTTTGTATGATATTTTAGTGCTTCTTCTAGTTTAATTCATTGTTTTTGAATTTTATCAGCATCTGCAAGAGAGTTTCTCATCACAAAACTGCTCCAAGGAAAGTCAAAACAAACATCTGCAGAGACTAAAAGGAAGACGGACAGATGGCTGATGGACAGACAGACAGACAGACAGACAGACAGACAGACAGACAGACAGACAGACAGACAGACAGGCGATGTCTCACCTTCTCCGACCCTCTGTCCTCGGTTCAGATCTCTCTTCAGTTTACGTTTGGCTCTCTTTCCTCGGCCCTTCCTGGATCCAGCTCCCGACTCTGCCAGCACACCTCTCCACAGCTCCTCAGCCGTCACTGTACACACACACACACAGTGACGCACACACACACACACACACACACACACACACACACACACACACACACACATATATATATATGAACAAACATACACATGACAGCTCACATCTGGCCACCACCCAACCTTTGCTGAACACACAGTGGCAGTAAAATAAGATAAGATCAGATACAGATAGCTCATCAGCACTGAGCTCAGTTCAAACCAAAAACATCCAAACAACAAAAAACTACACTGAGTGATTCAAGAAGTCAAATGGTGCCGATGATCATCAATGAAAAAAAACCTGGACAATAAAAGTAAACAACCAAAACTCTCCTGAAAGCAAATATTTAAAGACTCTTTGAGGAGAAATGTGAGCTCGGATACAGAGTCAGTGGAATACGATGGGTTTAAAAGAGTGTTTGACAGCGTGTTTGTGTACTCCTGCCATGACAATGCAGACGTGTTGACAGAGACCAAACATGTAATCGTCTGAGAAATGCTCAGGCAGCGACTGCAAATGAAGAAGATACAATAAAAACGAGGAGTGAGAGAGCCGGTGAGCGAGCGAGGCAGAGACGAGAGAGAGAGAGAGAGAGAGAGAGAGAGAGAGAGAGAGAGAGAGAGAGAGAGAGAGAGAGAGAGAGAGAGAGTGTTTGACAGCTCCATATATGCCCATTTAAAAGACTGTCACCAAACTGGCATTTCGTCCAAACAAGCTCTGCCAACATGCATCTGCTGATGGGAAAATAAGTTCCAACATACACGACGGGGCCAAAAGAGCGTGGACACCCTGTCATCACATCCTGATGTGACAGCCGAACATCTCACCTCAAAACCATGAAAAACAGCCCGAACTGAAAGCACACAGAAGTACGAGGAGAGGGGGCCACATCGTGTATTTACAGCGTTTGAAAAGCAAAAAAGAACATTTTAAAAGGGAGAAGAGGGTCAGAGAAAGCACGTCTGTGACTTCAGAGGGATTGGTAGGCAGGGTTTTGAACTAAACTAAGATAATCAACTCCTGGCTGGTTTAAGGATAGCAGGTCACTTTGGCCAGCAGCTGACCAGCTACAAGGATTTTGGAAATAATCTTTCTGTATACTCACACTTGTTGAAGAAGCTGCCATGTCTGGTTTGCTGCCAGGCCGTTGCAGGGAACAGTGGAGGTGCAGGATTTCTTTGGAGAGAAACAACCGAGGCTCGACTCGCCAACTGGGATACCTGAACTGCTCCCCCTATGGCGCGGAGTGGTGCTGCACCTGAAGGAGAGAGACGTCCACCAATGGAAAGAGATGCATCAAAGCTGCATTATGTGGGCGACATCAAGCAGGTTTAATACAGGAAGACAGCGATGAAGGTTTATCAGTATCATGCACCTCTCAGGTTTCTTTGTCTGTTCACACAGTTTTCTACCCACAGAAGGAGACAGTGAGGACAGGAAAGCCTGATAAAAGTTGAGATTCAGCGAAATAAAGTGCTCTTGTCGTTTTAGCAAATTAGCGAAATTAAAGCATGGACTCAGTCATTGTGGAGATAGTCTTGAATTATAATCTCAGAGGTGTGTACAGTTACTAACAAGCAGCGCAACATTAAATGTAAACATTTTTAAAATGAGTTCAACGGGGCACATGCACACATCACTTCAAGGCTACTGGGGCATCATTTCTGCAGCATAAACAAGACGATACATTAATCACCAGTGACGTTACTAACATTTCCATGCTTTATAAACGTCTACTATGTAAGGACCGAAATGCTATTCGTTACCGCATGCTGATACGTAATTCTGACTGCACTGAAATTAGTTATTTTCTAAACGTCCCTCATCATGACGGCCTTGCAGCAACAACAGGCTTTTCCCGGGTCAGTACACAGAAAAGACCAAAACCGGTCACACTTCTAACAATAAACACAGTTCACATACACCGATATAAACAGTCAACTGTCTGAACAAAACTGCGGAGGAAAAAAGAGAGAAATAATTCACCTCCGAGTCTGAAGCGGAGGGCACAGCACACCCAAATGGACGCCGCCATGTTGGAACTGTGAGGGGTCCTTCGGCGGAAAACAAGGCGTCTTTACTATGCCTGTTGAAAAATAGGAAACTATTTATCAATGTGGGTTTTTACTAAACTTTGAAAATACATAATACACACTTAGATTATGGAGTATGTTTATATACAGATTTGTAAAAGAAGAAAGTTACGGTCCTTTGAATTAAATAAAAAACAGAGAATGAGACAACAAACAAGACAGGCTTAACAGCAGAGAAAAAAAAGTAAGTGTTTTATCACTAAAAAATATGATTCAATGAATGACAATTTTCAGTTAAACAAAATCTGTAATGTCAACATCACTGTGAACCTTTTGGGATTTCATGAATATAACAGAACAGAGCAGAAAAGTAAAAACACAACAGTGCAAATATCCTTCTATTCAGTCCTGACCTTCTTCCTCCAATAATCCTCCTCATCTCCATTAATTTTCTCCACCTCATTCTCATTTCCTGTTAAACAACACACACCATCAGTTCCTGTTCTTCATTAAAACACTGCCACTGCTACTGCTGGCACAGACTCACATGGATAATGATCAATGACATACACTTGCGTGTGGACACACACACACACACACACACACACACACACACACACACACACACACACACACACACACACACACACACACACACACACTTTTCACCTCTGTATCTCTGTGACCTTTACTAGTCCCCTTTCTTCATTTCTTCATACACTGATTCTGTTGGTTATATTTGATGATTAATGTATTTTATTATTAATCTTTGCTGCTTTTTAAACTGGGTTTGTCAGCATGAGGAGTTGCATCATTTGTATGAAAAACATGAAAATCAGCGTGAATGACATGTTTGTGCCTTTCTGCTAAGCTCTCAGTTCTGGGAGGAGAAAAATCAGGAGAAAAACAAAATTATGGAGATTTTTCCAGGAGGTTGTCTGTTGATTGGCTGCATATATAAAAGCCCACAGAGCCATGGGTTTCCTCATTTCATCTGATATCAATTATCACACCGAGAGGACAGGAAATAAGATGATTGTGATGTGGAGAAAGTGGTGAGAAAAGGCAGGAGAAAGATGAAGTAGATGAGGGAAGAGATGGAGGACAGAGAGGAAAAAGGTATGAGAGTGTTGACACTTGATACACCTGACACATATAAACAAGTCATGTTTGTGCATGTATTTTGTGAGTGGCCACATGCAGAGAGAGAGAGAGAGAGAGAGAGAGAGAGAGAGAGAGAGAGAGAGAGAGAGAGAGAGCATCAGGCCACCATTCAGCACCTCTCGCCTGTGGACATGATTGCCTGAGTGTCTGGTGATTATCCACCATATGTGTCTCAATTTCACCTTATTCAAGATAATTTCCTCAACATTACATCCCCCTTTTTCCAAATACAGTGGAGAGATGCAATCAAAAACTTGCTGCAGAAAGAAAGAGCGGCCTCCCAGCTGTGTGACAGCAGGAGGTGGGAGTTGCTGTTGAAAGAATCAGTGCCTTTCCTACAGTAACTTTTCTCCAAAATAATTGCCCCATAATGACAGCTTCATCCAGGGTTTTATGTAAAAGAGTGAGTCACTTTTCTTGGCTTTGTACAGTCGCAAGCGGAGGAGTGAAGAGTGGGAAAATAGTTTTTTGAGGTAAACACAGTGGTACTGCTGGAGTTCATTGCTACTCAAGTCAAAGTAAGAGAAGCTGGTCTTGGAAATACAGAAGCGCAGCTCGCTAAGAAAATGTTTGAGTGGGCTGTTTCAAGGCAGGAGGGTCAGCTGTTTGTCTGATACATGGATATGTTAGATTGTATTACATAGAAATGTTAAGTTGGAGAGTTGGTCAATTTTGTACATGGACAATGTTAAGTGGCAGACATGTGGACGTGAATCATAGGGTTTATCCCCCTTCATTCTCAATCCCCCCCCCCCCAAAAAAAAACAAAAAACAAAACATCCATGCAAGCAGCTATTCTCCCGCCATAAGAAGAAGCAAAACACCCCTGAAACATCCATCCATCCATTTTCTATACCGTCTATCCCTTTTGGGGTTGTGGGACCCCTGAAACACAATAAAAAATAAAAATAAAATAAAGCCATTACTGGCAGGCTACCTGCAACTCGAGGTCCGAACCTGCTCTCATGAAGGCATGACCTGCCTTCACCATCCTAAAGGAAGGAGATAATGGCCCACGCCCTGTCGACACATCACACTGCAAACAGAGTTTCTGAATATCCAAATTCCCAGTTTGTGTGTGCACGATGGGCCAAAACGTTTGACAAATACCTGTGCACGTGTGTACTATACATTAGGTGCAAGAAAACTCAAGAGGAGTGATTTGTACTTGCCCACACAGTCCTGAGAAGATGCTAATCAAGCTAATCAAGTGAAAACACCTGCGTGGATGAACGCTAGATGTGTATGAGCTTTAAGAGAAAGCATTCAGTTGTTCGAGAAGTGATACTTTCACAACATACTCTACTGAAGAATAAGAATTTCTGCTGTGTTACAAGGCCCAGAATGACTGATGTCATCATAACCACACTGTCATTGCCTGCTCTCGTTATTGTGCCAGAGTCCACATTTTCCTTCACAGACTGAAATCTCCTGGCTTGAAGTAAGACGCCACATCACCTCCACCGGCTGACTCCTAATCTCTCTCCTCTATAGACTCCGCTGCAGTCTTATCTGGAACTTTAACATCCATCTCTCTCCCCTGCTCTTATTGCTTTCCTCGAGCACGACCTTTTCTCACGAGATCATTCTGGCTCTTCCAGATTAGACGACATGATCTGTTATCTTTGATGTGAAACTCTGACCCTTCGCTGCCTGATTGTTTGTGCTGTTGATAGCCTCGTGCTGCTTGGAAGCTGCTCTCTATAGCAGCATGGGGCGGCTGTATCTCAGGAGGTAGAGCGGTCGTCCACCAATCAGGAGGTCGGTGGTTCGATCCCTGGCCTCTGCAGTCCACATGCTGAAGTATCCTTGGGCAAGAAACTGAACCCCAAAACTGCCCCTGATGCTGTGCCATCGGAGTGTGAATTCATATGCATGTCGCTTTGGATAAAAGCTTCTGCCAAATGACTAAGTGTAATTGTACATGTAGATATTTGTGCTTTCAGGTAATGCAGTATATGTCTAAATCACACCAATTACTCCTTCTACTTATGGCAGAAGTCAGTCTATACAATAAATGGCAGTTTTCCCTCTTTTCTTGTAATTTTAACAGAAAAAAAGGCAAATTTCTGGAGGAAAAAAGACAGAAAGAGTGACAGAGAGAAGAAATGCTCCAATCACCTGTCTTCTCCAGGTGGCTTTAGAGATTAAAGGTACACATCTATCACACGGCCTGCCAAGGTCTCCCTCTCTGGGCAGCGAGTCAAGAGTTGAACAGAGTGTGTTTGCTGTGATTTTAGTTTGTGTGTGTGAAGGAAAGAGTGAGAGTGAAAAGTAGCTTTATCTGTAATCCACTGTTAAAACCACAGCAAGAGCAACTGAAAACCACCAAAATTCAACAAGACAGACAGCAAAGTAAAACAATACAGAGGAAACATGAGAGACAACATTATGAATACGACAATATTCAAGTGGTTTTAAGAAGCTTTTGAAATGAATGTGAACACTGAACTGACCAGCTGAATATAGTTAAAAGCTGCGTGATAGGAGTCACATACAGAGCAGGAAAAATAGACAATTGTTTGAACGTTAGCAATTAAATCAAACACAGTCGCTCAGTTAATAGCTGGTAACTACATGTGCTTATATTGTATTTCCAAAGGACCTTGAGTTCAGCTGGAATGAGGCAGTGACTCAGCTCGCTGAGCAAAAGCACAAAGCAGCAGGAAACAGAAAGAGAGGCAGATAGTTAGAGAAAGAGTTGAAGGCTTCTCCCAGCGGAGTTGTCTTTAGGTCATCTTAACCTGACGTGGATCGATACCGTAACTCCCTGCTGTCTCCTCTCTGACACCCCTCTTCCTCTCCTCCTCCTCTCCTCTCCTCACACAGACAGGATGGGACAGGAGGCGAGGGGAGGCGACGCCACACCTGGCTTTAACTGTATGAAGCAATAATTGTCACCGAATCCTTCCTGACTTTGTTTTAATCTGCTTGTTTCAGCAGATATTTGGGGGGCTGGTCCAACGGGGGTTCTGACAAAAGGTATCAAAAACCAGCCTAAACTTTTCCAAAGGCAGAAAACTGGATAACTGGACGACAGTTACCTGGTTACGCTTGTCTCATTGTGCTTGCAGTGCTAACTTTACAGTTCACAGCTAGCATGCTAAAGCCCTCCAGTTTCCAGAGCTTCTTATTTTAAAGCTGCACAAATCAGTATTCATATTAACTATAGCTCAACAATATATTAATAATAACAATAATTACAATATGTAATGTGAAAGGAGCTGCTAAAAGTGCAGTTTGAGCGGTTTAGCGTCTTTTAGCTAATTGTTTTGGTTTTATGACCCTATAGTTTCCTATTTTGGTTCACTGTCACTGCTTTAATTGACAAGCAGCTGTTTCCAGTAAAAACCCACTGAACGCTACCCTTCCAGCATCAAACTGCTGACAAACAAAGTTAGCGATTAGCTGGTGGATTGGATTTATGTTCATCGCATGGCGAGAAACACAACTCAACAAAGTAAAAGCTAATGATGCTCCGTGGATATCAGCTTTATAAGCCTGCAGTGTATTTCAAAGTTGTGTGTGTATATATTATTTACTGCCACATCATTCTTTTTATTTATTTATGTTTCATATTTTTTTGCACTGCTTACTGTTCATTTGTTTTTTCCCCCCTCGTTGAGCTGTATATCCTATATATGTCCTGAATTAGTGAGGTTCTGTCCACCTCAGTTTGAAGTTTGCATTTGAGTTGCCCTCTTTGTGCCTGAAGCAGATGAAACATGTTGAATCCAAAAGCAGCAGTCCTGAATCATTTGCTTTAATTTAGCTTTGGATGCAAATTAAGCAGCAATTCTCACAGCAATTCAAGTAAGAAAGCCCGGCGTTCAGGTTCTAAGATGGCAGCAGTGAGGACAAAAGAGAAGCAGAGCTGTTTATGTTTTAATTCCCTTTCAAGCACATATTGATGTGAAATGTGAAATTACCTCACTTGTGTTTAGGCTGTTGCTTTTGTTTGTCTGCCATTTTATTTTCCCTCGCCTTTGTCATGTCCTTGCTGGCAATTTTGGATTTTCATTTAACCAAGCACTGATGATAACTGCAGTAATGAAATAAATCCATTTTCACCCTGACAATGGCTCAGTGTTCCTCTTTTCTCATTGTTACAGTTTGACAGAGAAAAGATTGAGAAGTTTACGCACAGCATCAATTATACAGCCAATTCAGAGTCAGATGAAAAGTTCACCATGTGAGACACGTAACACTAATTATTGTAGAAGTTGTAGAGCAAAGGGGAAGCTGTAGGAAAGGATAAAGGATGGAAAGAATTAGGAGATTACCAAGAAGAGGGAACAGAGGGGGGTTAAACAGGAAATAAAATAAGTGAGAGAAGGAATATGAGACAGAGAAGACGACAAGGAAACAGAAAAGGAAAAAAGAGAGAATAAAATCAACAGGAGAAAATACAAGAAGGAGGTCAAGGTAGGAAAATAATTAAGGGAAAAGGGAGTGCTGAAGTTGAGATTTAAGGAGGGGGAAGAAACAAGAGGTGGACGGAGGTTGTACATATTGCAAAGCTAAACTTCTTAACATCTCATTTAAATATTCATGTACAAAAACTTCAAACCTCCGTCCTATTTCCCTTCGCCCTCACCCTCAATCTTTCATCTCCTGACTGTGTGTCAAACATGTTGTGATGGAAAACTTTTCTCTGAGGACGGCCTGTTTCTCTTTTCCCTCCATCTCACGCCGCTGCAGCTCCTTACAGCGAAAACATGCGTAGAGGAAACTGGATTTATGCATACGACCTCTAAAGAGGACCTGAAGGAAAGCTGAGAGTTATTCTAGTGAGACAAATGTCAAAGAAGGAACGGGAACGCCACACACTCCCAACTCAGATGCAATCATTTATTTCCACTTATAAACTCTGACGCTTCGGCACGCTGCCGTCTCCATCCGTCATGTCGTAGCTCTTTTTTTATGGAGGGCCACTTAATGCTGAAGGCTAATTCAAAATCGGGCGCAGGGTTAAGAGGGAAAAGACCAGATGTACTGCACAATCATTCTTAAATCTTAAATTATTGAAAGAAAAAGCTACATTTAAAGTCCCCCTCTACTAAAAAGTGTGTTCTCCTTCTTTTGGATGTTTGACCTTGGCTGTGCAGAGTGATGTAAGTGTGGAGTTTGACATCAGAAGCAGTGGCAGGCTCAGGCTGTCTCAGGGGCAGGAAACACGAAAAAGGGCACCAACTGCATGCAAAGGGGCTCCTATGGCACTGACTGCATCGTGTTTCCTCTGCTGGAAGGGCGCCCCGGAGGGCACTTCATCATGTTTTCTTGCACACTGGACCACCGGCGAGGGCACAAACGCTGCCGGACTTCTCCATGGACATCTTGCACATCAAACACAGACATTAACATCAACAGTTCCATGCAAATATATTCTAAGCAGTGCCGTTTTTCAGTTTCAACATGCGCCTGTCTTCTTACATCTCCTAAACGATATCCAGCCACTAGTTTGGTCCATGATGTGTACTTTGACAGTGTTTCTCTTGTTTTCACTGTGTCCACCCGTCCAAATGTAGACAAAATGGCACCACATGCAGAAATATCCTGCAGCTACAATGACACCCAATGTTTCAAAAAGCTATAACATGGTGTCAGTCCTTGACAATGATAGAAAGAAAGGCGTCTTTGCGCATCATCTTTCAGGAAACACTAGGGAGAAATCCACTGTAGAAGACTCCCCGAGACAGTTTTCTACTCCATGACAAAAATCTGATACCAGAGGGCATTTTGCGGAAATGCAGGCAATCATTAACTAATTTAGACGCAGGTGATTAAAATGCAACATTTCTTCACAAACCACCCTGAATGCAACAAACACGAGTGAGTGATGACGGACAACTGGAGGGAGGATTTCCTTGTGAAGTAAACGATGTGAACATTGTAGCTTTGCAACGGGAGGCTTGACAGGCTATCTGATTAAGTTATGTAGGAGGGAATCGGTACAGAAGCGAGTCGGAAAAACATCACTGTTGCCGAGAGGAATAAGAACAAGACAGCAGAGGAGAGAGATGAAATGATGAAATTCAGCTGTACTTGTGCTTGAGGGAGGAAGAGGAGGGCAGACATGGAGAAAGAAAAAGAGTGAAGGAGAGGAAAGCCTCTTTCACACGTAGTTCCTGGTAAATTACTGGGCTAACCCTCCAGCATCGCTAGTATTTTTACCCATTCTACGGCAGCGCTGGAGAAGATGGCCGACCAGCAGAGGGCAGTGATGCAACACTTATGGATGCCAAACACCATAAACTCAACAGAAGAAGAAGATGGAGCAAAGCTGGACGTACGCGGCAGAAGACATTTGGTATTATTTTCAGGAACACGATGGGAGAGCAGCTGCTTTTGTCTTGTCTCTTGTAATGTGTTTAAAATTCAAGCAGTTTGTGAGGAAAAAGATGTTTTTTCATGATCTACAAATTGTAAACAAGTCAACCATGAGTCTTGTCATTGTTCTCCTGCTCCACATGAGGCACCTTTCATCAGGTGTATTCAACCATTGCAAGCTTGGCTCTGCAACGTTTCAGCTTTCATTCACAGCACAGCTGTAGCGGCCTTGAGGTGGGATTTCTCTGAATATCGATCCCTGCTCCCCTTCACACACGACCCCGCAGGAAACGCTCCTGAACATTTGAGGGATGGACTGCACGTGAGAAAGGGGCTTAAGGGAGACTTGAAGAGGAAGAGAGTTGGAGAGAGACGATGCGCAGGAGAAAACCGAAGGCACGGAAATGGAAAAATACAGTTAGTGGAAGCGCTCTGAAAGCCAGCAGATGTGTGCACGTGAGTGCGCACACTGACCTGTATGCGTCTTTATTTGACATGAGCAAAGGAGATAGGAAGAAAATGGGAAGAAAGCAGAGGATAAAATGGGTTTTAAATGGAAATCTCTCAGGTGAGGTGAGCAAAGGAAGGCGGGAGACAGGAGGAGGAGAGAAGAAAAGAAGAGGAATGGGAGGCTAGAAATGAAGCATTGAGGAGGAACAGAGGGAGCACCAAGGAGAGGAAGAAAAAGTAGTGAAAGGAAGAGGAAAAGGAGTGAAGGAAGGGAGAGTGATGAAAGAATGAAGGATGTGCAAAAGGTGGACGAGAGGGTAAAAAAAAGAGGAAATAAAGGGATTGAGCGATTTACAGGGAACGAGTGATGAAGGATTGAGGCTGAAAAGGGAGGAAGGGCATGAAGGAAACAAGGGAATTGTAAGTACATGAGTATATTTTGAGAAGCAGAGCTGCAGAGAGCCAGCAGGCAGGGGTGACCTCACCACCGAAAACATGAAAACAACAGAAGAGAGGGATGAATGACAAGAAAAGAAAAGAAACGCAGGGAAGCAGAAAAGCAAGGAAGAGGAAGAGTGTGTGTGAGTGTGTGTGTGTGTGTGTGTGCGAGGCAGCAGGAACGAAAGCTAATGAGACATAAAGGCTGAGAGAGGGTGAAAACATAAGGAGCAGAACATATGGACACCCGCAGAGAACAAAGGAAGGATGAGAAGAAAGAGAGAGAATCAGCAAGTCGGAACTTTGCCGTCATAAAAGCGTGAAACAAAAAGAGAAAGTAGTGTAAAAAGTACTGAGAGTGGTTCTTTCATGGTCGATCATATTGTTCCATTAAGACACCTCAAAAGTTGAATTCAAGTCATTCTTCTCTTTCTTCATCCCTTCAGCTTCATCCCTGTGAGCAAAAACTGCTGTAGGAGGGTGGACAAGAGGGTGAGAAAATAAAGGGATGGAGCAATATAAGGGGAATGAAGGATGGAGGGTAAAGAGGGGAGAGTGAGGCCGATCACATTCGTTCATTTTCATAGCTTCGTGCTTTGGCATCATTCAGTCTGGCTCCTGCTCTGGTGATCTTAGCCCAAACTTTTAACTTGACATTTAGGAAAATTCAATATTTAGCCTCATCTGAACCTCACCCCGCTGCCTCCCCTCTGGACATCTGTTCATTATCTATGATTTGTCTTTTTCTGCCAGCTTCTCTTAATGTCAGGTGCACTGTCATCTTTCACAGCCGCAAAGGGAGAGAAGCCGAGCAGCCGAAACCGAAGGCAGCGTCACATTTTCACCTGCAGTGATGATGAGCCGGCCATGACCGGGATTATTCATCGTTACTCACTCCGTCTGACTCTGCGATGACACAGTGAGACACTGCTTGGGCTCGTTTGAAAGGTCTTACTTCTTACAGATACATCCCGGTCGGGCCAAGTTTAGATTACTCGCTGGCAACAAGAAGATTTGCTAATTCTTTTTCACGGGCTGGACACAAATTCAGGAAGCGGTCTGTCACAGACCTGTGGGCAGTTTTTATATAACAATGGTCCAGCCATTATTATGTAAATGGTAAATGCAATATTTTGCATGCCTCTGGATAAGCAAATTCCACGCTTGGCCCTTGCATTTTTATTAGAAAAATAAGAATTTAGTAGATAAGTGAGCTAAAACTGATGTGAGGCTACAGCTGCACTGACACTGTTGCAGCTGGATGGCTGTAACGTCATGACCAGCCCCTCCGAAGAGAAGCTATAAGGCTCATGTCTTGTGCTGTTCGCCTTTTTCATGCTACTTTCTCCTCAAATCCTCCTTTTTATCCTTGAGATTTTTTTGCTAAGAGGGATCCCTGACTTCATTGTCACGCAGCTTATTAAAGTCCAGCTGAAACCAAATTTAGTTTTGCACTTTCGCATTAAACAATAACGTCAGCTGTTGAAAACCAAATCAGTCAAACGTCAGTTGTTAGCCTCCACAATAAATGTTATATGACAAGCATCTGTGCAGCGTCACATAGGAAGTTAGAACAGAAGCTAGCACAGCACGGCTCGGCGCAGCACGGCTCTGGAAGGCGGCCTAATACCCTGCAGTCATGCAAAAGCTGTTGCCAGTTAGACAGAGTAAGAAATGTGTTTTTTAAATGATTTCCATTCCATTATTCATTTAACCAGCATTCTGCACTTATTACACTTGTTGAATAATGTAAGCTGATGAATAATGTACGACGAGATAAAAATGGCTCCACTTTTAACTGTGGATTCACAATTAGCTGAGAGTCACAGACGAGAGAGGTGAGCTAAAGAGAGAGTGACCTCCGCTGGAACACGAGCTTGTAAAATATAGATTTAACTACGCAAAATAATGAGGTTGTGATTTAGTTTGGACTTTAATGACAGTGACAAAGCGAAAGAGATGAAGGCTGAGGGACAGAGACAGAGAGAGCTTGGCAGGAAATCTGGATGAAGAGTCAGTCTGAATTTAATAGATACTTGCTGAGATGAAGGCGACAGTTCACTCCATTCATCCACCCATGACCCGGATTTCTCCCTTCATCCTTTCATCCCTCACCCCTACTCCCCTCATCCCTCCTTCCCCTCATCCTAATATATCCTAGTATAATTTCAGTTGAAATTACCATAAGATTAACTTGCTGGGGAATAAACGTTGGAAAAAATGAGCAAAATTTCTTTAAAAAGACAAAACAGAATTCAATATTCCAAAGATCCAAATGCTAAGTTTCAATCACAGGCCAGGCCAGATCATAAGCTCAGCTAATTTTGGCTCACATGACATATCCCCGAGTAAACAAAACAACTGATAAACAACTCAACGAGTGGAATAAATTAATATCAAGCTACATTTGGCAAGAGAAAAAAACAAGGGTAAAATTTCTCTTCAACTGGCAAAAGACAGGTGAAGACTCGTGCTCCCCTGCCTGAAGGACGAATACGTATCAGGCCAATTCAGGATCTTGTTTTATTGATGCAAGCGAGATGGAAAGAAATGGAAGAGAGCTGGGGTACGTCCAATTCAGGGGATAAAAGACTCATTAAAAATTGTGTGGAAACAGGTAATAAGTGGATTAACTCACCTCTGAAACCTTGTTAAATATTATCATTAAGAGCGCCTCAGAGATAAAGATCCTGAGATGCTGCTCTCATGACCTTGATTTTACCCCAGAGGGGATGCGAGTCAGCACCACTTACTGTTTTCATCCAACAGTTGCTTTCCAGAGGAAATCTGGACAAAATGTAGTGAATTTCACTGGAGGACATCAAGCTCAAGTCTTTGAGAGCGTTTGGCTGGAGGAGTCTGAGCAGATATTTTATCACACCAGTCCAGAAGTTTCACCCGTCAGAGCTGCTGGAGGAGCTGTGGCTCTAGGGAAGCCCATCAGGGCCATTTGTTTTGGGCCTGTCCACAAGCAAACACCTTGTGAAGTGAGATTTATGCAGGATTAGTGACTATATTTGGGATAAAAATTGATTTCAGTTGGGATGAACTCATTTTTTGGTTTAAGCCAAACACAAAGAGGACTGGTGTGATATGAGTCATGAAATCTTTGTAGTGGGAAGCATCATCATCCCTGTGAGGCTTCAGGGATCAAATTTTGGGGAAATTTAGGCCAAACAGAAACTGTATATTTCACCCAAACGCCCAATTTTTGTTTAAACTTCTTTATTTAATTTTTTATAAACCAGCAGTCCATGCTCTATTATTGTGCTCTATGATAATACTGTAAAAAGTTGAAATGATGAATCACTCACACACACCCACCCACCCACACACACACACACACACACACACACACACACACACACACACACACACACACACACACACTTCATTGAATTATTCCATATATTCAAACACTTGTAACACCAACACTGCATCCAGGCGGTATTTTTAATCTGGTCATGGCCAAACCGGATCGATACTGACCGCAGAGAGGACTCTTCTGTTGGTCCAGAATGACTCACGCAGCATAAAGCAGCAGTCTTTTTAAACATCCTGTTTGTGATGCATGGCTAAACTCCAACAGTTAATGGCCAGTGAGCTACAGGAGAGAATGTTTTACAGCCATCATCATTTGCCTTTAGGAGAAACACTTTCCACGTCCAAGAGAAGCGCTCTGTCCTCCGAAGACAAACTGCGTCCTCAGTGCGATCTCCTCAGATGACTTACGATCCTCTCCTCGAACCAGGACAGACCATCTGAGCCGGTTTAAAGTTGTAATGAGCAAGAATGACAGTTAAAAGCTGAGTTTTAGTTTGGGATAACATTGTTAAGATCAAGCTGTCCTAACAGGAAGCGTGGATTGATCCGGAAGCTTCTATGGATTGCCATGGAATGACCTCTATTTACCTACGCAGCGTACCTGAGACAAATGGAAAACAGCGTTAAACCCCTTCACAGCACACAGTTATCCTGCAGAGACATTTAATCTGTGTATTTCCCACCAGCTTCTTCCATTTCAAGAAGGATAATGAAATTCACTGAACTCATCACTGCTGCAGATACGTCTGTCGAAGGTCAAAATCATATTATATTTTCTCCTGATGCTGATGCTTTGGAAATGTATTCAAAATATTCCTCTGGCCTCTGTTTCTCCTGACCGGAGGAGGAAGAGGGAGAAGTTGAAAAGACGGCTTTAAGTTCAAAAAACATATTTTTCTGGTGGATCCTCCACCGTGGTCTGAAATATCTCAACAATTATTGGATAGCTCACGCACACACCGATGGCAGCGAGCAGGGCGCTGGCCTGACCGCCGGGAATAAGTTGGGGTTCGATGTCTTGCCCAAAGGCAAGGCAACATGTGGAGGTGGGATCGAACCAGCAGCTTCTTTGATCTTGAAGAGCAGAATAGGAATGAACTAAGACCTTGTCTGACAAGGCATCCTTTACCCTCAGCAGCAGAGGGGCGATCCTCAAAAGCCTGTAATGTCAGCAGGGATATCGCGCACCACTAGCGTAGCCGCTGGGGCTATCTTTACAGGAAAGCTCTACTTGTGATGTTGCATTACATAGACTCCCTCGCCCTCCCTCCTCTTCTCCGCAGCTTGACTGCTTTTAACCCTTAAGCAGTTCCACAGCACTCAGCTCTGAGAGTTATCTCAGATCTGCCATATTAGACGTTTTCCTCTGCCTTCACTAAAATATGGATGGAAATATCAGCATAATTTTCCCTTGATAACACTGGTCATGCAAACCAAGATGAGCGTATAGTGTCAGCCACAGAGAGGAATCGACAGAGGAGGGTTTGGAAAGCCTTTTCTTGGAAAACGTCATGGTTTGCTTGACAGAGTGTAAAGCCTTGACCTTACGCTGACGTCTCAGGGTCATCGGTGAGCTCTGCGACTTTAATTATCCTATCAATGAAACGTACAGGGCTGCTGGATAATTCCCTCGATGATGCTCCCTCAGTGTGAAGAGGGCTTTGGGAAGATGAAGGGGGATGGAAGGAGATCAGGCATGGAGAGAGATGTTAGGCTGTTCGCCTCCTCAGCACCGAGGGACCGAACCGGGCTCATCGGGGCCAGGCAGGGCTTTTCCAAGGCCTCTCAGGGCCGGCAGAGGAAGCACATGACGGCTTGTTAACCTCTAAAAGAAACGCTAAGTGTCTCGTCTTGGCAACTAGGGGGCAGCACAACAAGCTAAAAACACAACGCTATTATCACTGTGTGTAGTATTTATGGCGAACATGTTAACAGAGTTGACTTCATACACATCCAGCAGACACAGAGCAACATTAGCATCACTCTCATGGCTTTGTTTTGGTCTTCTGAGCTGCTAAATGCTCCACTACGATCCCCAGCCCGTTGCTGTTGGTAGTTTGGTGGTGGGCAGCATCTCATGCTGCTGTTCTCCTGAATATTACCAACTATTCTACTTTTGTTCTATTTTATTTGTTTTTAATTCATCTGTTATTTGTGCCCGACTTGTATTCACTGAAGTTGTAG
Source organism: Chaetodon trifascialis (assembly GCF_039877785.1). Classification (NCBI taxonomy): domain Eukaryota; kingdom Metazoa; phylum Chordata; class Actinopteri; order Chaetodontiformes; family Chaetodontidae; genus Chaetodon; species Chaetodon trifascialis. The sequence continues at coordinate 21,821,539 of NC_092068.1, forward strand.
TTATTTCCCAGCTCTGACCCACAACCCAGTTTAATATTAATATTTCAGTTGTGCTTTTACAGTATTCTTCCTTTGAGCGTCTCCAATAAAACAGGTGGGAGTTCAGAGCCTTGCTTACAGGCACCTGTGTATTAGAAAACGCTTTCTAAATATGTTTGACCCTCTCATAGTAAACAGTGCAATGAGTAAGCGCCGCAGCCTGCAGTGGAAACCAGGCTGAGGAGAGATAGCAGGCTGATAAAAGTAGAATCATGCAGAGCTGACGGCACCGCAGCTGAACATTAAAGTTACTTTGAACTCCTGTAACTTTAATTCTCTTTGACATGGAGAGATGTAGCTGTGAGCCACACCATGTACACTACAATTAAGATCAGTGAACCACAAGCGCCATAACGTAATCCTGTTATCCTCTCTCTGTCTGTCCGTCTGTCTGTTAGCCTGGCTGGGAGCACTGGTTTTCCACACTGGAGGTCAGGGACAGCGAAAGGTCGTCAGACCACCAGCAAACATTTTCAGACAATGGAGACCAGTACTGTGCTTTCCCCGACACGGAGGGCCAGACAGAATCAGTGCAAATTACACATTTGTTTATGAGGTACAAAAGCATGATGAAGAAAAATGGCACACCTTGGCAGAATTACCTGTCTGTGGTGCCAAATTTGTGGAAGTGCTGAGCTTATATCACTTTTTTTAATTTCTGGGTTTGACTCTGATTCATGGCTTCTTACTGGAAATGTCACCTTCTCTGCGAGGACAATTTAAAACATTTATTTACAAGGAAAAGGTTGACTGAGCATGTTTACTGCTTTTCACATTCACACGGATCCTCAGCTTTTCATCACTGAGCTTCCCAGAACCCCACCGTCTGACACCGTTTCCATTTGATCTGATCTATCAGGTGGAACAAATACCTGACAAAGATCATTTAGGAGCGTCTGGCAGTGCGTACCACATGACGGCAGATATTTACCCTTGGTGGAAGTCCCCGATTTATGACAATAATACACTCAAATAGGAGAAAAAACAAACAAAAAAGAAAAATTGAATGCTTTAGTACGAGTAATACCATCATGTGCCGCTGAAGCACTTCAGTGTTTAATTTTAAGGAAGAGTAAGCTTGATGTTTGCAGCAGATGTTACCTGCTGTTCAAAGAGTTGGAGCAACCGATCATCAGGTCTGGTTTAACCAAGAAACGGACATTTTGGTTCACAGGATAATTCTGGTTTATTGAGACTTCATAAAATCTTAGATTTGGCCATCATTTCTTTTGATTATGATAAAATTAACTGAAAATAACGTTGAAGAACTGTGGTTACAACATGAACGACCGTTTTATTTGGAGGTAAAATCAAAAGTAACATACTTTGTGGCACGGTGGGACAGTGGTGACACTGTCGCCTCACAGCTAGACTGTCCCAGGTTTGATTCCCACCTGGAGCGCTGTGGACGCTGGGGGCGTGTCCTCCACCATGCCTTCGGTGCCTGCTGCCCTTTATCTCGAGGAGAGGGACTTTTCTGTGTGGAGTTTGCATGTTCTCCCCGTGTTCACCTGAAGTATCCTCCATAAAAAACCCTGACTAAAAACATGCAAGAAGATCACCACCTGACCAGTGGTGACAAGAAGAAACTGTCGGCTGGCAGCCCACCGCTCCTGGTCTGCCCCGGAGGAAGGACTTGCCAGGATGGGTTAAACACAGAAGAAACAATTTCATGGAAGCATGGCGTGTGCATGTTGTGTCGTTGTGATCAATAAAGTATGTATTAAATCTTAAATTTTAAATATGAGTGCACACGACAAGAGTAAATACGGTATTTTAAAGTTGAACCAGGGAGTCAAACTGTGAAGGACTTCTACTACAGTTTGAATTGTTTGTTTCCAGCCTGTGTGATCGTTCATGTTGGTGGTCTTATCTCTCGCTGTGCTCCCGGACTGTTCTTACAGCATATGAGACGAACAAAAAGCCAAAGCAGCAGAAGCTTTTATGTAACCTCTCTCTGCTGACTGTCTGTATCTCAGCCCTCCTCTGATTCTCCGGTTCTGATCTTTTCCACATATTTTAAAAGTGTAATAATTACAGTCATATTCTGTCTCCATCTGCAATTTCGCAGAGGAGCTCTGACAGCCGAGCGGGACGTTGACGCTCCCTCTGCCCTCATGGTTCACAGCCTATCATTAAAACAGACGGGGGGGGACAAAGCCGGTGAGGGTGCGAGTCACGTAACTCCTGACAATGTGATTTTGAATATGGCTTGTAGTGATATTTCAATTACAAACCTGTATTTCATGCAGGGACAGATGAGAGGCTTCAGTGTCTGGATGCTTCCCATCAATGGGAGGACTTACAGCTTCTTCTCTCAGGTTTAGACTGTGTTGCTTTATTGGCCCCCAGCGGACAGAAAATCATTTTCATTGCTCAATGGCTGAAGAGAGTGACCTTGGAAACAGCAGTAGACAAAATAAACCTCACAGCAAGATCCTTTTAAAAGTTTCTTTTGGTGCTTTCAGCTGTATCACATGGTCTTCCTAAACCAACTCATTCAACTCCATCTGCTGAGGAACATCTTGTGAGTCGATCAAAAGCAGCAGACCAGCGACAAACTGGGTCTGCATGTCAGATTATTTTGTCTCCTACTGTTCCCAAGTCCAAGAATGAACTTTGAGTCCGTAAATTGGAGCCAACATGGTCGAGAAGTCCTTTATGTGACAGAAAAAAATGGAAATCTCCGCAGCTACGACAGGATCACCAGCTCCAAAACAGCTGGAACAGTTTTATTCTACAGCAAATACTGAATCAATGGAGGAACTGCTTTAGACTGAATCTAATCAACATAATAATAGAAGGAGAAGAATCATGCAATTACCAATTAAAGCAATATGTATCTCCTCCAGATTGAAGCTGACTCATCCCAAATTATTCCTGCAGCCTGATTCATTCTCAGGATGATTAAAGATCTGCCCCAAACCAAACTGTGACCACTGGATTCACTGTCTGTCTGCATTCGTTCTTAAATGAAACCCGCTGTTTTGCATAACCCAACAAACTCTCACAGGTACTGAACCTCCGCTTTGTTGTCAAGGGAACATTGTGAACTTTCATATGAAGCTTCCTGCACAGACAAAGCATAATTCAGAGAGACAGTGAGAGCAGCTTTAATGGCGGCCTCATTTTTAGAGGGTGTAAAACCTGAAAAACACGTTTCCATCTCTTATTCTGAGGAGCAGGTTTGCTGTCTCATAACGGCACATTCACACACACACACACACACACACACACACACACACACACACACACACACACACACACACACACACACACACACACACACACACACACACACACACACACACACACACACACACACGGTGCAAATACAATTTCATCGTGAGACAAGGGAAACAGTTTTGGATGTTCTTGACTCAGAGCGAATGATGTCATGATGCTGTAACAGTGCCCAGCAGCTCATTCACTTAACTAAGTAAACATCCACACACACACACACACACACACACACACACACACACACACACACACACACACACACACACACACACACACACACAACCATCACCATTAGTCATTTATGGTCTAAGCTATTTTACCTGACAGGACAGCAAACAGCGTACTGCGAAGACGGCGCCTATCGTACCATCTGCTGAAGCCCTATGGATGCCATAAAACATCTCAAACTAACATTAAGGTGATAAAAACCTTCTTGGGTGCGTTTCTCACTCACACACACACAGACACACACATGCACACACACGCACACACAAACAGCCTTTCACGTTTCTTATTTTCAGATGGAACTAATTTGACCTTTGAGCCATTTTCAGCTCTGCCACAGTTCAGCGTAGCATTATAATGGCAAGATGTCCTTTACACACACACACACACACACACACACACACACACACACACACACACACACACACACACACACACACAGGACATGGTTTAGTGTACAGTAACACACACACAGTTGTATGTATTCACATGTACTTACACACATTCGGTATATGAGGAACACAACACACCGGTACATGTCGATGTGTATTCACACACGTGCTCCTCCATATAAAACACAGATCACCACACACACAACTGCACGCACGTGCATTCATACACATTCACATGGTTCATTTCATTTGTAATAGCTTGTTCATTTGATGGCATATACGGCCTCTTTCCCTGATTTTATGACTTGAGGAACTCTCAGCTGCGCGCCTGAGTGATCACTCATCAACAGGGACAGTGATTTAGGAGGTCTATCATGAGTTGATGCACACACACACATACGCACACACACTGTTGCCACCATGTCCTCGGGGACAGACAAAAGCAGGTGATCGGGGAGTAATGAAGCATGAGAAATAAGAAAGAAAAACACATATGTGCTCTGTGCTCGGCAGGTGCAGAATGGAGAGAAGACACAGAGGCGACGCTGCAAGATCAAAACGTCTCCCACCAGTACGACTAATCCCACAGTTCAGCCTCTTCTGCTCGGCTGATCAGGGTTCAGAGCCCAGCTGGGTTTCAATATGTAGTTTTCATCCTAGCTGACTGATCTGTCCCTCCGTTTGCCATTTATGTTTTCAACTTCCATCAACGCTGAGATGCTAAAACAGTAGAAATGTGCTTAAATCTCGTCCTCCCTCATTATGGGCTCAGACTAGGGCACAGCTTTATTTATGGTGACTTGGTCAAGGGTCATAACGTCTGGGCTGCTGTACTGAGACCCCAGATCACATCAATATTTTACAATCATTGGGCAAGTTTCATAAATAATGCATCAATTTCTTGTTACAGACCTGAAAAACGTCACTGAATCATCATTTTTACTGAACAAAAGTAAATATATTACATTCATTACAGCAATTTCTCTTAAAGCTGAGCTGAAATTTGAATTTTCCTCCCTTATTGTATAAAGAAAATAAATAATAAAGCCAGTGCAGCTATAGTGTGTGGTACAGTCTCAAGAGCCTCAAGCCTCTGAGAGCTGGCATTGCTACTTTCTCACTGGCTGCAGTGGTCAGCCTAGTTTGATAATCATAATAAATAATAACTATTGTTGTTCTGAGGTCACAGATGGGACTAACCAGTGGAACATAAGACATCAGTTGAGCCGGTCATTAATATTTTAATGCCATCCCTCATCAACTCCAATCAAGTTGCACCACTGACATTGTTAGCCGATAGCGTAAATTCACTTTAGTTTGAATGCAAACAACCCCAAAGGCAAACTTTACAAAGAAGCTCATTTCTATCCTCTGACCTGCAGCCTCTGCACCAAGCCAACATATCCTGGACCATTTAACTACTGGTAGGACTGTCAAGAAGCCCAGCAAACAGGCCTTTTTCTGCAGACATTATGCACAAAATATTCTGTTTTTTTGTCCTTATTCGGGGGAAAAAACCATTATTCCTGCAAAGATGCTTACAGGGCTAATAAAAAATTAATTTTCCACTAATATACCTGTCTACATGCAGCCGTGCATACTCTAATTGACAAACGCAGCCTCCTTTTTTCATTCCTTTCAACAACCTCAGGTCACACAAATGTGTACAAACCAGGGATATTTTCAAATCTGTCCTGTTTGTTTTCTCTGAGGAGTTGTTGATGGTCAGAAAAGTTTGGTGGGAACAGAAGGTCAAAAAAGACTAAATAAGTTGCTTATCTATATTGAGCCATTTGGGGTGGACAACATGCATCAGTGGGGGATTAAACTGAGAAATGACCATTCAGAGCTTTGAAAAATTACTGCCGTCCTGTCATGTGTCACCCTGTTACAGGCGCAGCGCCACCCATGGTGATACTGTTGGAACTGTTGCCTGATAACCAAACCCCAACCTTGTTATTTTGGCACTACCTGAGCTCATAAATGGGTTCTGGTGTGAAGCTGCAGCATGGAGAATGATGGGGCCGTTCGGACTGCTCAGAGGCTGATTTCCATCTGGGACAACAGGTGAATGCAATTAACTAGCTGGCAGGATGAAACACCAGCAGCTGAGCGACTGATCACAGAGGAATCCTGCTCTGCTGAGTCTGAGAGACATGCAGCAAAAACTCATACATGACACATGACATGGCATCTGTCTGCGGTGTATTGCCTATAAGGTGGCTGGTAGAAGTTGTCAGCTTCCTCTCTCAGTGTGACTGTGGTCAGCTTGAAGTTTGGGCATGTTAGAATGAGGATATAGTGAAAGTTAGATGTCTCTCTATTGTCCTTATATTATTTTGTGGTGAGCCAGAGACAGTTTTCTGGCAGACAGTAACATCTGTTCTGGTCTTTTGTGGCAACTTCTCGTAGTTCAGAGCTCAAAGTGTTCAACCACAATACTGCAAAGGGTGCAAAGTCGTTCACTCGTAATCACAGGAAAAAAACTTGGCCGTTGCTCTGTATGATTTTTGGCATTTTGGTATGTGAATATGAAGCATTCAGAAGTGTCTGTCTGAGCTGCTAACGGCTCATCAGTTCAAGAAACTTGCCCGGTAGTTGAATATTGTTTAGTCACTCGTGTGGAGCTTGTTGGGGAGCAGTAGACCTTTTTCACAGCAGACATTTTGGCTTGTCAAAACCAGAAAAGCCAGAGGTAATTAATGACATTAAAAACGACTGCATTTCATTTAGGCGAGTTAACCCGAGGATCCTGGGATTGTGCATGCTGCAGCTGTTCCCTTGTACCTACATGTATGTATCAGTATGTGCTGCACTTGTACACTGTTAGAAATTATTCTGCAAATTGGAGAATTATGCTGTAATGTAGATTAAGCTGTAAACTGAAGTGTTTCCAAAAGATTTTACCTGAAAGCAAACAAAAGAATAAAGGCAATTTTGCAGAGGTTTTAGCTGTGGGCTAAGAACAAGTCCATCTACATTGATGCTAGTCATTACCCATGAATCATTGCCTTTGTTGGATGTATTATCCCATCATGTTTGAGAAGGAGGGGGGCAGGAGTTATATAGTCAGAGAGAAATACATTTTAAGCCCTGAGTGTGTGGGAGCCATTAGCCATAGAGCCATGTTATTATGTGCCTGTCACCTCAGTGATAAGTGGAGCTATTGTGGGCAGCACTGCGCAGTATATGTGGCATTTATACAGAGCTATTAGAGTAGAGGCAGAACATCAGGTTTTTGAGCATTGTATTATTAAAGTCTGATCTTTTCATTGTAGGTCTGAATGATGTACTCGCTGCGTCCATCAAAACAGTGAACCATTTCTCTCTAGAAAATACACAGATCTCCATATGTCCCTATAGAGAGAAAAGCAATCAGTTTTCTTGGGTTAGTGTGTGTTTGTGGTATGTGCCAAGCTAATAAGCCCTCTTTGACATGGATGTTGGTATCTCTCCCTCATTATCAGAGAAAATGGGGTTCTGAAGCCATCAGTTGACAGTAGATAATTAGAAATGTTGTATAATCCTGTTTATTGACAAAAAAAACTTTCTGCTTTAAGGGAACTCAAAAAGTGAAATTTGCCATTCTCCTTTCAAGGATCACTATATCTTAATTTGCATAAAGTATGGTTTCTGCCAGGCAAGTGAAATAATAACGTGTCAACGTTTGAACATTTATTGTACTTTGTGATTAAAGATTCTGCCTCTGAGTGGTGGCAAAACAGAAAAATGTCTGTCAAAATCTGCGCTCAGTGTGACAAATGGAAATTTGAGCAGCAGTTCCACCATTTCAATGTCACCGTCTCGCTCGGCACAGCCGGGATGTTTTGAGTGGTTATTAAGCATGACAGCTCAGAAAAAGTGAAATTTTAGATGAAGTCGTTTGCACTGTTCCTGTGTGCCAGTTTTTTTTTCTGCATATATCAACTCGTGTAAGTAAGTGTGTGTGCACGCATGGGGACATGTGTGAGCTTACTGTTGCTAATGAGTGTACTCTGGTCAGACCAGGGGAGAAGATGTTCGGCATAATTAGACATGAAATCTGAATCTGAGCGGTCACGCTTCGCTGATGGTCGGCGAGCAAGGATGATGGCGGATCATAATCAAATGAGCAGTGCAGGAAGTAAAAGATTTGACGGACTGAGGCAGAAGACGGCGGACGGTGAAAACAGCCATGCTAGCTGCGCGGCTCTGCGGATGGTAACGCCAGTCTAATGGTCAGCCCTCCTCTTTGGTTCAGGCTGAAATATCACAACTATTTTTATTGGCGTGAAATTTTGTGCAGACACTCAGAGGATGAGTCTTACAGATTGATGATCCCCTGATTTCACCTCCAGCATTTACCAGTAAGCAGATTTAGTGAATTGTTGCTTTGGTTCTTCTATAAAAATGATTCTTTATTCCTGATTTTATGTTGCTCTCTGGAACCTCGGTTGCTGCTGTTTCAGATCCAGAGCTCACGCCTGCAGGGGTGCAGACAACAAAATTTAATCTCAGTATATTGCAGATAGATAAGCTTTGAAATATTCATCTTCCCCGTCCACATTATTGGCTCATAGTCTGGAGAGGAAAAATGAGAGATATGAACACTGAACTCTGCATGTCAACTCCTCCACACACTATTCCAGGGTTTTGTTGAATTTCCTTTTCACAAAATAATACACAAAATGTGCCAGGTGAGGCCATTAATTTATTCTTTATGGCATTTCTGCTTTACTGGCCTTATGTCTGCCATAAATTGAACGGACGCCACGCTGCAGTTTATGATAAACCATTGCTTTAATGAATCAAAGCAACCATAAATATAAACCATAAAGAAGGTCACTGAATCAGCATGTGACTGGTGTTACAGGATGAGCCAGTAGATAATGTGTGCAAAGGAGTTGTGGCTGCAGGAAACTCACATTTCAGTAAAACTAGTTAACTTCTTCTATACTTTTCCTGCACTGAGGCATGATGCAACAACAAAAATCAGATGGGTATGAAGTCACTACATGAGTTTAGGTTGTGAACAGGTCTATCTGCTGTGTATCACAGCCTCCCTGCAGCTAACTTGTATTGAACAGGATTAAATCAGGATTAGGTGATGTACTCTGTGATGCTGCAGGTTAAGAAAAATGCATGTTGTTCCTTTAGTGTTGGGAGATTAGTGCTTGAGAAGCATGTTGGGAGTCCTTGTTCTCTCTATCTGTCACTCCCTCCTTTCCTCGCTCTCCCTCACACACACACACACACACACGCACACACACACACACACACACACGCACACACATACACACACACCCTCTGCCCTGCTTGGTGACTGTGAAATTACCACAAAAATACGATTTCAGGGTTAGGATTAGGCCGATCTTGGCTCAGTGCATGCACTGCAGATTTACCAGGCAGACACCGGTTTAATGCAGGGTGGCTGACTCCAGAGCAGTTCTTTCAGTAGCATTACACTTGCACAAACACACAAACTCGCACACGGTCACACAGCTGAGCAACCAGAACGTCCAACACACCCACATATCCTCAGATGATATAGGGTCTAGGTTAAGCCAGTGTGCTCTAAAGGATTAGCATAACGTTACTTAGCATATGGGTAATTAGCATAATGTGATTTTTCTATGGAGACTGATTGATATTCTTGTGACCCGTCCATTACATAACCCGCTGTTGGTTTCCTTTGTGCGCAGCCAAACTTCCCTGGCATGAAAACAACAGAAACAATGCCAGAACAGGGTTTGGCTGATACCGTGCCATCAAGTTTCAACAGGATGAGATGAAGAAAGGATAAGACATTCATGATTCATATATTTTAAAATATATTGAAAAGAATACTGTGGCGTGGGGTGATGTGCAGTGAAGCTCTGTGAAACAACATTTCTGATACTGACGTCAACATCTGTGTAATGATGCAGTGAGATTTAATATCCTATTTTGCTGCTCAACACACAAGACATTGCCTGAGCATCCATGAGTTTAATGAGTCCTGCCTCTGCCATTCTCTGTCATCAGCGCATCAGCAGCCGCCTCCTGCAAAGAAGCTATGACAAACCCGACCGTAAGCCACCGCTGCCTGCCCAGCACGACGTGGCAGAGAGAAAAGGTGAACCATTTACCTGATTGATGCGATCTGCGGGGTTCCACATGCTCCTCACTGGATACACCAGCAGCAGCCACAGTATCAGCCGCCGCAGATATGCTGACGACACACAACTTTTCACATCACTCTCCTCAGGACTCCCCGGTGTTCATTTTCACGTCAGTAACCTGCAGGTAGCAGACAATAACAGGATATGATGAGAGTGTTATACAGGGCCTGAAATGATGAAGTAAGCAAAGCAGTGCTCCAGATTTGTTTCAGTGTTTTCATACTTGTTGATACTGCTTTGGTTTTTTATGCAGTCCTGCTGACTTTAATAACACATCTTCTGCTGCCTCCATGTATGAGGCATCAATTCACACATTTCACAATACTGCTTTTATACACACTGGATTAGACTAGATAATCCACTTTAAGTTATAATAAATAACTTTAACTTACTGATATGAGGTAAATGTTGATTGCGTGGGTGTTACTAGTGCATATAAAATTAAGACAATTTCACCTCTTCAGTCTTATTTCTAAAGTGTTGAGGTTGCGATCTTTGCGACGGCGGAGGCAACAGTAATACCACTTGGAAACACTAGGGGGAGTCGACAAACGTCACTTTCCACTTTAATGAAAACTAGGGGAAACATTTCTTTATATTTTAAGATGATGGAGGGACTTTTCTCCTCAAATGTTTGGCTTGAACTGTGGGTAGATTAGTTTGTCTCCAGGCTGATAGATGACGTGAGATGAAGTTGATAGCATGATATCAGTAGCTGCTGGTTTTTCCAAAAACACGCACCACCATGAAACTGGAGGCCTCTGAATTAAAGTGCTGACTTTCAGAAGTTTAACCTCTTGTCGCCTCTGTGTCTGCGTACTTCACTAAAACTGACATCAGGCCATGATCAAGCTGCTGTAAATGTGCCATCATCTGCTTCTATATATATCTGTTAGTGTGTTAAGAATACAGCCTGGGACATCTTGTCATTATCATGCTGTAATGAACAAGGTGACAGAGCAGCAAAATTGCTCCGAGGTCTCATCACTTCCATCTGCCAACAAGGTGGAGCAACCAGGTCAATGGGAAAGACAAGTTAAAGAAAATCAAAGAGAAGAGAAATTAAGAGAAAGCAAACAGCGCTCAGTAAACTGTGTGTGAGTCTCTCTTCTAGAAAAGTGTGTCTGGTCGAAGGCAAATTAAATGCAGTGAAACTAGGCTGGCATATGTGACTTTATAGAATAGCCCTACATTCTTGTCCTTGTTCTGATTATCATGAGTGCCGACATCGTATTAACTATTTTTGTAACACTAAAGCTCCCTTTTTCATTAATTTGAGATACGCCCGGCTCTTGTAAGTATCTGAAAAATACACCTGACTCATGGTTCACAGTTTTATCGCTTCAGACAGGCAAAAAGTCTTCATTTGAAAGTCGGTTGTTTGACATGCAGACAGATAAATGAACATGCAGAGGAGCAGTGCCTTGCTCAGAGATGCAAACTGTAGTTGCTCCAGGAACTGAGCGTGCTAATCCAGGTGTTTCGAACCTCCAGGCTGTGTTATATCTTTGCCAGAGGTTTTATTTAGGTTTTCCCATTATCAATCAGTATACTGTAAAGTTTCTGTTTCTGACGTGCTGCTGAGCTGTGAAGGTTGATTCTCAGTGTGTTGGGCCTTTCAGATTAAACAGTTATCTGCTTCCTTTATATTCTGATAAAAGAAAATAAGATAAGACTTTATTGATCCCTCACCGGGGAAATGTACTTGTTACCACAGCAGGAAGAAAAAGAAGAAATAAACAATAAAAAGACACAAAATAAAATCAACTATGGAGGCGATGTACATTATATGCAAAAGAGTATGAAAAAGGCGTCCTTGTGAAGAATGGATCAGTTTCACAAATGCACATGAGTAAGATATGAATAATAAAATAGAGTATCTGCAATTTTGCACAGCAGAAAATATAAAAATGTGCGAGCACAGTAAACATAATGTAATGCTGCACAAGATGAACTGCACAGAAATTGCAGCCGAATCGAAGGCTATTTTTGGTACTGATTTTGTTGTCATGACGGATTTCCTGCTCAGTGCTGTGGGATTCACACAGGATGCAGAACAAATCCAGCCGTCTATGCTTAGACCACGATGCTGACCGCAGGGCTCGATACTCCTGCACGGTGAGTGTCATTCACTGGACAGGCTGCTGTGTGGGTGCTGTGCTTTTATTCTTCTAACACCTTTGGTTAATTATGTCTTTTTCTTTGAGCTCACTTAAAAAAATGCAGAGGTCATTGATGCTCCAGCCTTCTCTGAGGAGAGTTAAGGGTAGGATTATCTTACCAAGACACACATAAGAAGACCTGACATTAGCTAAGGAGACCTGAAAGCACTGTGGAAAACAAGCTGATGTATCTTTGTTGTGATTTGGTGCTATAGAAATAAAACTGAATTGAATTGTTACTGTGATTGCATTTCTGTCTCTCTCTCTTTCTCACTCTTTCTCTCTTGCCGGTCGAGGCAGATGGCCGCCCACCCAGAGCCTGGTTGTGCTCGAGGTTTCTGCCTGTTAAAAGGAAGTTTTTCCTCGCCGCAGTCGCCAAGTGCTTGCTCATGGGGGAATTGTTGGGTCTCTGTGGATAAAAGAGCTCAGCCTGTACCAGCTCTATATGGAAAGTGTCCTGAGACAACTTTTGTTGTGATTTGGCGCTGTACAAATAAATAAACTGAGAGCGATTTTAGCATATGCCTTTACACCTTAAAGCTGCACTAAACAATAGACTGAAAATGACAACATGCAATGTGAAAGCTTAGTGACACACAAATCACTCACCTCTACACTTCCCCTCAACTATTCAGCAGCTCATTTTGTTTTTGGCCAGCAAGCACGCTATTACCCAGAACCGCATGGCAGATGGACAAAATTACTGCAGCAACTAGCTAATTACAACAGACCTAAACAGAGTGTGAACATAATATTATATTACGCTTTACTTACATGCACCTGTTGGCCAGATATGTGAGTGAAAGTGAATGCTAATGCTGCTCTGTGTCTGCTGCATGTATAAATGGACAGTGGGCTGCTGACACATTGGCCATCAGCAGGTGAATTGCAGAGGTGCCCACAGCTGACGGACGACTTTGTCTTTGAAAATCATTTTTTAAGTCTCCCTCACCATGCCTGAGCTCGTCCTTCTTTGTCTAGCACCCGTTGTCTCTATCCCTCTTCTCACTTTATCTTCCTCTTTCTGTCCATCACGTCTGCCTCGTCTCACTCCATCTTCATCGTTCTCTTCCCAATTTTAATTGTCACTCCACCTCTGTCTCTCTTCGTGGCTTCCTTCCCTCCTCCCTCCTTGCTTTCTGCTTTCACTCTTTTATTGAGCCCCATCACCTCGTCACTCACATCTCTGTCCTTCATTGACTCCCATCCCTTTCTCCATATCTGATTTGTCATCTCTCCCTTTCTCTCCTTCCGTCTCATTATCTCTCTTTTGCTTTTTCCTCCATGCCTCCTCCCCTACCTTCATCCTTCTCTCTGAGGGAGTAAACAGGCCCATTTATCACCCACCTGGATGCTTATAGATGCACAAATCTGGAGCTTTTATGTTTTTCTCTCACCATTTTCATGTAATTTGTGTAAAATCTTGACAGCTCAGCCACAAAGCTCTGACGGACAACTGGAAAACAGCCCTGCTGTTTGCCTAATGACATCAAGTCTAATACGTCTAATCTAAAAGGCAGAAGGCGACGACTTTAAGTGCCTGCATGTTCATTTTGTGCAAGGCTGACAGCTTGGACATCAAAGTCAAAGCTCTGAAACCGAACAGAATAATGCAGGAAGCAGAAATGAGATGCAATAGAATTCTTGGTGACTGGAGAAAACATGAAATGTGTTTTAGGTTGTCATCTCTGGACAACATACAAGCATTTATTTAAATAATGGCTGCCAATCTTACTACACTGTGGATGGATCTCACAAAAACAAGCAGAAATGCTAACTTGATTGAGCTTCTGAGTTTGTTCGCGCTCAGTGTCGCACAGAGTTTAGAGATGTTCATATTAGTTTTGATTTAAGTTTCTTCCAAAATTTGGGATTAATTGGTGGATTAATTGCTAATGTTAATGAGAGGCTTTCTCTGTTACTGTATTGTTAAAATGATGGCCGCCGTTGGCTTGGTTAATGAAATGTGACCTGTTCACACAAGATCACGGTGTTGATCTGGTCCAGTATCCTCAAGAATTACAGTACAACCATATCTTTTAGACCATTATGTGCCTCGTGTTTTACGTCCAATACCAGGGCCGTTGTAGGAAGTTCATGACTTCATGAACTACAGTTTACATTTGTGACCATACTCTTTAGAAAGTGAGAATTTAATTGAGTGTAATCCAGGACCTTGTTTTGCCATTCCTGAGGCTGCTGAATCCGTCTTGTGTATGTGAGGCGTAAGCATCTCTGTTACTGAGCCGTATTATTCTTCATCAGCGTTCAGCAAAAACAAACTTCCCATTTGATTGTTGTTGAGCTCTGTGAAGCTGCTCTGTGGTATCTTTAGCTGTTGTGTCGGGGCCTCATCTGGCTCATATACACTTTACAGCCGTGGGATTCTTTACCTTGCATGTGTGTGTGTCTCTCTCTCTCTGTGTGTGCGCGTGCGCCATATTTGTTTATTTCCATAGCAATCCAAGCCACATGGATTTGTTGCCTTGATTTTTTGCATAATTAAAATGCCAGCGTCTGAACTTCAATGTCAGAACAAGCTGGCAATTTTTATCTACCATTTGATGTTTTCTGTAATTTTAAATGCTTTGCACAGTAAATCACATGCATACTGTATATTATATAGAAATGGAAGAAAGTTTGAGTTTTCTATGCATTTTTAAAGCTGTGATGGGAAGCCCCGATGCCAATGCTTGGCTGGAAAATCTCTGTTTTGGAGGGAAAGGAGGAGGACTGAGCTGTTTTGAACTGGGACACCAGAGCGATTAATAATGCAAACATTCAATAAGGAGGAAGGCACAAAGGTGAGGGTGAGAAACAGGATGCAGCCCAAATGAATCATCATGCTTCACGCGGGATTCTGTTCAGTTGTTGATGTTCGTCTCTTCTCAGCTTCACTGTCCTTTTTGCGGGTCCACACACGCCTTTATGCACAACCGCACCGCACATTGACAACACTGACACACACCTGTGCATCCAAACGCACATAACCGATCACAGACACACACAAGCACACAGGCAGGTAGCTGCAGCTGACAGCTCGTGTTTACCACGTGAGGTGTAACAGAGGAAATCAAAGGCAGAGTCAGTGGCTGCGCTCTGCCGCAGCTGCTTGCTTCAGTCACACTGAGATCAGCTCATTTCACAGATAAGTGCTCTGATTGACTCTGTGTGTGTGTGTTTGTGTGAGATGTGCAGGATCACCTCCTCTCTGCAAACACAATGGTGATGATGCGAACCTGAACCTCAAATATGTTCAGCAACGTTTTGCAGAGCTCACTGCCAACATTTCTCAGATTATTATTTCTTATTATTTCAGGCTCAGAGCTAATGCTATTATACAAAGGCAATTTCAATTTATCGTTGTTTACCTGACTGGCTCTACCGAGTCTGCAAAGAGACTTTAGCTGGATATTACAATATGTTCATTTGGCAGATGTTTTTGTCCAATGTCACTTAAAATAAGTGCAGTCAAACTCCATCAAGAGCGAGGTGTCATTGAGCGTTGGGAGCACATCTCTGCCAAACAAACAACTAAAAGCTTTAGTGGTACAGTACAAGTGCTTCGGTTTTATTTGCCCCTTTAGAAATGATGCAGACAGGCATTTGTACACACACAAAATATCAAATATTTTGGCAAAGTGCTGAACAACAGGTTTAAGTGTTTGCTGGATTTTCTGGATTAGGCTGGTGTGAACTGAAAAAGGACAATGTTCAGACTGTAGCAGGCTTCATCAGGCAAACGCCTGCCTGCTAGCAAATGCATAAGTGCTGGCAACAAATGATGACCTCAGGATGAAAACATGAGTTTTCAGCCTGCTCAGAAAGTCGGGTCGTGACCACTGTGGGTCCAGAACAGAGTCAGAAGTCGTGTTTTCAGTGTTTTAGTATGTGTGTGTTTGCAGACTGGTTGACAGTATGTGTTTCCCTCTTGGACTGCCTGACCATATATTTTCAGCTGTTTGTGTATTTGTGCATTTAACCTTTAGTTAGTGCAACCTGAATATAGAAACGTTGGGTTAAAATGCATAAACGCTCTATGAATTTGAAAGTGTGTGAGGGAGCGTATGGTGTGTGTGTGTGTGTGTGTGTGTGTGTGTGTGTGTGTGTGTGTGTGAGTGTGTTACCCTGACCTGGTTTAAAAGGCCAGTACACACATGGGGCAGAATCTGCGACCTCAGATTGATCCACGACTGATTAATATTTGACTGAGAACCTCATTGTTATTTTACTGTCTTTTATCTTTTGGCTCAACAGTTTCCAGAAGGGAAAGATTTACATTTCAGCATTTTAAGTATTCAGCAGACACTTTTCGACAGGGACTCAAGAGGCAGCAACAGAATAAACTTCACTGCCAAAAAACTTACCTTGGAGCCAAAAAAGTTTCTACAGGAGGCTTTAAAGGTGTAACACAGCTGGACTGTCCTGTGTTAATACTCTTATTCTGGGTAGACTGACAATTAGCTGATTCATTCATCTTGTCATGAGGTCATTCTTAAGTTTGCTTTTGTGTTTATCATGCAGAGCTGCTACAGAAAATGTGTATAATTATGATGAGGCAGCAGCATCATCATCATGCACAGCACAGAAATGAGGCAAACTGAGTGTTTTTTTTCTATTCAACAATAATATTCAAATGAGCGCATCCGCAGTCATTCATTCCTCCTTACATTTGTTCCTTCTCACCGCTCTTGTTAACCTGCTTTCCAGCAGCGGCAGGCAGCTGTTTTCAGCTAAGACGCTCTGATAAACTCACTGCACTTCAGCTGTCTGGCCACAAAAAGCAGACAAAGTTGGCGACTAGCTGGTGAACACAGTGGAGCATTTAGCAGCTAAAGAGACCGATATTTCCCTCAGCTGATGGTGTGGACCAAAACAGAGATACAAGACGAGTGAATGTGTCCACTGACTCATGTTATACTGTAAATTCTTCTATGTCGGGATTGCTGATATGACATCCCTCATAAGTTGATGATCAGGCTTTATGGCAACTGGATTTAGAAGATTCTTTAAAAAAATCCAGATTTTTCAACCCAATCGCCAAAATAAATGTTGGCAACGTACGGTTCTGCAACCACAGACAGTATTTGTTCACATGTAATTTGTACTCATCCTCCTCCTGATGAGAAAGCCAGCTCATAGACATTTACTGGTAATCTGTGCTGCTTCACTTTGACGTAGAAATGCTGGTATGACGCACAGGAAACGTACAAATTTAACATACCTGTGGTTTGCAGGAACGTGCAATGCCAACACTTCATTTTAACATCATTCCTCCATCCAGTGAAACTAAATCCATTAGTGCTTCACAGAATTAGCCACAGTAACACATGTTGTCGGTGGATACGGGCTGATAATAGAACAATGATTAGTTTCATTATTCCTGTTGACTAATTTTCTCTGATTGCCACTTATCACCCGTGGATTTTAATCAAATGACAGCAAAGGCCAAAGCAGAGCTCAGAGAGGCATCAGTGTAAGTAAAAATGAATCCATCATACGGTTTTCACCTCTGGGACGACTGCGAAGCAGTGGGCAAAATAACCACATCGTCCCTGAAATGCAGAATGAAGCGAGCAAACGAACACCTCTCAAGGTTCAGCTCGGTTTGTGAGGATGTTTGCCTGCAAAATTAGATATTGATTTTCTTCTCTTTGTTGCTCTCTTGATCTCTTGTGTTGGCTCCCTTTCATTCATCAGCTCTCCTTCACCAGCCTCTCATTCCCTCCTCCTCCTCCTCCTCCTCCTCCTCCTCACTCTTGCTTCACCTACTTTCACCGCAACACCTACACCTAAACTCTTTCATTGGGCCATTTTGTATCTTGTCTAATATTTACAGAGCATGCAAAACATTGAGGAGTCTTTCCTGTGGAGAACCTTCTGGACAGCTCACACCTTAACTTGCCTTAACCCACGGCAGCCATATTTGATTTACACCACATTTCAGGCGGACTGTCCTACTTTGGAGGAAATCAATGTGCTTGATAACCGTGGAGGGCTGAGAGTGTGCAGATTCACTAAAAACAGAGAATGGCAGATTCTAGTGAGTAGTTTCTCCTCTCTGGTTGCAAATCAGCAGACTTTCACCCATTTTAGACCATCAACATGAGTCGATTATGCATCTTGTAGCATTTGTGCTGTTTTAAAATCAACCGTAAAGGAAAAACTATTCTGGGAAATCACCAAGGAGAAAACCTGCAGTCCTCCATAAACAGTGTGGGACCTCAGATTTATTATGTGCCTGGTGTTAAGATGCAGATGGTCTCTTCAGAATCTTTCCAGCAGTGCTTTCCTCCTTCCAAACCATTTGCTCTCTCTATTTTTACTTTCTTTCAGTCATTTCCTCTGTATCCTCTATACCTTCTGTATCCTCTTGACACCGTTTCTAACACTCCACCAGCGGCGCATCTTCATATACGTTCCATCTATGAGCAATAATGTTGTCTTCAGACCAGCCGGTTCCCCAAAACCTTTCTTTCATCTATAAATGCATGAGCTGCCTGTCAGATGTGAGTGTGTGTGTTTGTGTAAGTGTGTGTGTGTGTGAGAGAGAGCAGTAAATCAAAGTGGTGTGTGTTAAGCTGCTACGTGTCACGCGTGCACCCTCACACACACGCACGCACACACACTGCTGCCGTACTGTCTGACAGCTATCAAATAGGAGGCAAGTGTATCTCAGTAAATACATATATGTATATAGAGACTCTTTTAATCTATCAAGCGAGTGTGACAGGCCTATTTCCTCCGAGCGGGAGATGCTGATGGTTTAGGGGAATTCAAAGCAGGCTCAATCTGTCACGTCCACATTGGTCTCCAGCCTGCATTACTAACCATTCACTTTAGCAAAGCCAAGCAGGGCTTCACCCATCTGAACATTACACCATATACTTATTTCCTTTAACTTCAGCAGTGGTTATTAGTCCGCTGTGACTGCTACATCTGAGTTATTTACATTTAGAAATGAGAATTACCAAATTATGACAGCCGCTTTGCAAAAAGCTGCACTGAAAAGTTTCACCGCTGAAGCAACTTTTTGCTTGAGATGAGAAGGTGCATCGGTAGGCTGTCCTCATCCCCAGCGTTTGGTCACGCCCCAACACTTGTCACTCAATTTGAGGAGCTGTCACCTGGTCTGAGGTTGTTGTAAGCAGCATCTGTAAGTCTGCAGAGGCAGGATGGAGAACACCTCGTCCCTCAACATGCAAATGCAAATTTTGTGGATTCACAACGGCCAAAAACCTACCTGCCTTTCGACCAGCTTCAAATGGAGGAGTTGGGGTCTACATGTATTGCTCAAGGACAATGTTTTATTCTATAGGATGACAGACAAAGTACATTTTCATGAATTAATTCCCTTATCCAGATGGATTAAACTGCATGAAAAAGCATGCCCCCTCTAACAGCTGTTTTCTCCTGGTGTTTGTGCCTGTATCTTGATTTGAAGAAGCACTTCAGTGATTTACTGAACTCCCAAGAGACAGATGGAAAAAAGGTAAAAAACCTGAAGAAGCAGAGGCTGAGAAATGTTGGATTTTTACATTTGCAACCTCCAGTCAATGACAGTGTTTTGTTAACACCCTCCCTGCCTGATAAACGCCCATGCCTTTCAATCTCACCATCCAGACTTTATATTTCAGCTTTCGGTTAAAAATCTGATAAGATAACACTGATGGCATCGCTCAAATTCATTTTCCAGATTTCAGAAAGCTCCTCCAGAGTCACACACAACTGTTTTGACTCAGGGGTTACATCCCACATCAAGTATGTAATGCAGAGACAGAATCAAACATGCAGATTTTAGAACAAATCTGCATTTTTACTGAATGATCTGGTTCCCTTTCTTTTCCTTGTGAGGCCTCTTTTAAACTGGACTAACCACCGTGCAGGAAACACGGGGCCTCGTGCAGTGGTTACATCTGTACTGTTGTCGTCTGCGTGTAGGAATGTAATTTCTGAATTTGGCTGAGCATCATCAGCTTAATGAGCCGTCACCATCTGCTACAATTTCTGTTCACCTTTTTGGACTCAATTTGAAGCAGCCGCTGAACTGTTCGGTGGAATTTCAAGCCTCTTTCCTCTTCATTTATTTTGTATTAATATAACATTACAACCATTACATAAGCTTGCAATGTGCAAATGAAGCCATCCGCGCAAACCGACACTTAATTATAGCCAACGGCTTCTTAACAAATTGGTTTTGGCTATTTACATTGCAACTTTGCTCGTTAAACTTGCGTTCAAACACAGTTTCTGCCTCTGTCCTCAAATGCAGCCACAAATCAAATCAATCAATCAAAACGGAGCTGCGAGATAAATGGACAGGCAGACAGACAGATTGCCTCACTTAGCCTCTCTGCTATTCCACTCCTCCACAAACACAGCCACAGCCTCCTGTCACATCCCAGTGCACAACATCTCTTTGTCTTATTACTCACTTTTACAACTGGTTTCCTCTCTTTGTCCCCCCCCCCCCCCAATCAGGACATTATGAAGTTGAAATAAAAGCTGCCTCAGAGGACCCACATTCCAACTGTCTCCAAGGCCAAACATATAAAACACAGACAGATATAGACAAGCAATGTCCCGTGTCCTCGGAAATTGGATTCCCCTCCAACCTCTCCTCACTGTGTTTCTCTTTGCTTCATCTATCTAGAGTGTCAAACACGATTCAGCTCCCTGAAATACATAACATCATAGAGAACTGCGTATTTCAGTGGCCAATATACAACACGTGTGTAGGACTGTGATGTGGGGTGTTGATGCAGAAACTGATGGACGACTTAAACTATTGTACACATAGTAGGTGGATAAATGTGACTTTTTCTCTCACATCCAATCAGAAGAGAGCAAAGAACCGGCCTAACTGAGTCATCAACAACAAACAGATGAGCGTGAGGCAACAACATTTGCTATTTTAAAAGTATTTCTTGTTGTCTGCTCATGTCGCCATGGTTGTCCATTTCGCTCGTGTTGCAGTTTCAGTCTGAAGAAATAATTTTCAGTAAGTAGTTTCAGCAGCTGAAAGGGGGCCGCCCCTGGGCTCAAGAGGGGCTCCCATTAGTGCTCAAGTCAATTTGCACAAAATCAAATCAAATTGTCCTCAAAGGGCTTTGCAATCTGTACCACACCCTCTGTCGTTAGATCTGCATCAGTCGTTTGTGAGCAACACAAAAAATGTACAACAACGCAATAAATTTAAGAAAAACAACAGTGAGAGCATTTTTGTACCTCATCGAACGTGACAGGGCTCATGCAATTAATGACTGATTTAATGCAACCAGCGAGTGACAAGTGACCCAAACCGAACACACTTGAATGTCACAATGAACAGGTGCATGCTGGGTAAGCTGCTGCTGGTCTTTTCAGCTATTTTTAGCAGATGTGAGTGCTGGGCGCTCACTCTCCAAGCTCAAAGATATTAAAAAGTACTTGAGGAGCCCGACAGGCGGCTGATGTCTGTTGCACTTAAGGCTGGCTGAAGCATGCTTAAATCATACACTTTTATTTATATATTGTCATTTTTGTTGAAGTGTTGCAGAGTTGTGTGCTGTTTTCTGATGAAATCTAATTGAGTTACACTGATAAAGGCTGTTGAATAAGTAGTCTGTTGTATGTATAGTCTACTAAGCTGCTGTCTATAGGGACAAGTCTGACCTCGGCACATACAGATGCTTGGCTTGGACCCCCCGGTGTCACAGTCAGAGCATCATAGTTTGAAGCATAGGGCCACTGGCCAAGACGACAAGTTGGGAGTGAGAATGTGTTGATAGGGAAAGAATCAGCCTCACACTTGGTTGGGACAGCAGGCCCAGTGGTGTGGTTCGCACTTTGGCACAGTGCGGCATTGTTACTCGAGTGATTACAGACCTTTAACCCAGCTCTGACAGTTTTGATAAATGTGTTATCATGAACAAAAATTCAGGAAAGTGCAAAGACAGAAATTAAAAGCAAATTACTGCATGTGTTTTCTTGTACGTCATCATGCCTGCATGCACAATATGACATGACGTGAAGAGACTGAGAGAGAAAACATCAGTCAGCTCGGAGCTTTAAAATATCAGATGAAGCCATATGTCACGTGTGTGTGCAGAGTGCATGTTGCAGGGTCAAGTGTGTGAATGTTGACAGACATCGGCTCATCCAGGTCCATTCAGGCGACATCTTTTTCATCTACTTTTCAATGAAACTGACACAGACGTGACTCATACTGCTATTGTCATTCTCACTGTCAAAGCTTGTGTGTGTGTGTGTGTGTGTGCGCGCTGTTTCCATCCCTAATCTTATATGTCACCTTCCATACTATGCCTGCAGAGACATTTTATAATAATGCACAATACCAAATGTCAGAAAAGAAAAGGTCACCACATTGTAATGGACTCCAGCCATGAAGGACGGGAAACTCTTCATCTGAAGCTGAGTGAACCAGATTTCACTCTCGCACTGCCACACTTCATCTGATGTATTGAACCACTTGGACGCTGTCACACAAGTGCCTGCAGGTGAGAAAAAAATGGTGTGAGGACATTTTTAAATGTACGAAAACAACTCTAACAGCAGGTGACAGTTTGGTCAAAGACTGAGGCCAAATGCATAAGTTTATGTTGGTCCACGACTAAAAGTGTGTGTGCACAGAAGAAAATAAATATGTATTTGCATTATTTTTGTTAGATTAGCATATTCACGGTTCAGTTTCATAAACCTGAATGTGCACAAGCCTTGTTTCCACCAGTGTTGTGCAAGTTTCTGAAAATTAGTAATCAGGACTACAAGACAACTGTCAAATTTGATCTATCGTTATACACCTTATCACTGTGATAGGAGGTATTAGTACTCCCAAACACCAGAGGGCAGTAATGACCTCTCACCTGTAAGCTACGCTTGTATTGTCTTGGTGAGTGGGATTTGATTGAAGAACACATTTGCATGATGCTGGATGTAAATGTTAATGGAGCTTTGCTACAGCAGTTAGATTTGAACACACAATCTCACAGCGCGCGCGCACACACACACACACACACACACACACACACGCATACACACACACACACACACACACACACTCACTCACAAAAACCTTGAGTGTATAGATCGTGTTTCTGTTTTCCTGTGCTGCATTGAGTGTCCCGGTGTGAATTATTTAAAGCTGAGAGCTCGAAAACATGCAGCTTTTGTGTGTGTGTGTGTGTGTGTGTGTGTGAGAGAGAGAGAGAGAGAGAGAGAGAGAGAGAGAGAGAGAGAGAGAGAGAGAGAGAGAGAGAGAGAGAGAGAGAATAATAAAGACCTTTCAGGATACCATACAGTATACGCTCTCTGACATGAATAAAATTGATTAGCTGTGTGTCAAGCTCCTGTGACAGAAACACACACACAGGTGCACAGACACACACAGGTGCGTGCGCGCGCGCACACACACACACACGCACACACACACAGACACACACACACACACACACACACACACACACACACACACACACACACACACACACACACACACATTTGAAGAAGGTAATCTAGTGACTGAATCTGCTGAAAACCTTTGACCTCAGAGATGAAACGTGGATATCTGAATTCTGAAATACTCAGTGAAAAAATGTGGCTTCCTCTGTTTCTGTGACCAAAGACCAATCATGCAAATAAGGTCTGCAAATATTCTCATTAGAAAAAGACCAGAGGGGCAGCGTGGGCGTCAGAGTGTTTGTGTCCTGCTGAAACCTGGCATCAGGTGGGAGGAAGGCAATTCTGATCAAATGACCACAGAGCACGAGAAGAGGAAGCTAATTCTGCATTTGGCTGTCGCTCTGAAATGTTGAAGTTTCAAGAGAAACTTCAATCAATCAAATCAGGTTTTAAAACAAAGTATTTAATCAAAAGATTTTAACTGAGTCTTATTTGAAATTCCTCTGAATTCTCCAAAGAGCTTTAAGAGATAAGCGTCTGAATCTTGTAATAAATCAAACTGACGAGAACGACCCGTATGGAGAATGAGCCGGCGGGACGATCCACGGGTTCAGAAACTGGCTGAAACTGGCCGTCTCCTCTCATCGCTGTTCCATCAGGGAACCAGCAGATTTACAGCAGTGTCAGCAGTGTCAGCAGTGTCAGCGGTGTGGCTTTGGCCAAGGTCACGCCCTGGCTCATCAGTGTGTGTGTGTGTGTGTGTGTGTGTGTGTGTGTGTGTGTGTGTGTGTGTGTGTGATTCAAGCCTCCAGTGGGTGGCCACTTAAGTGCTGATGACCGAGTCGGTGCCTCTGTGTGATTGCCTGTGTGTTTGTACATGTGTGAGGCCACTATGTGATTACAAATGTCATAACATCACTCCCTTACTTTCCCGTCTGATACATTTTTATTGATATAGTTTATGGCTGGATCAGTTCCTGCAGCTTATAGGTACAAATGTCTGTGCTAACGCATTAAAAAATGCATATTCTTCTCTTTATCTCGATGCATCCTGCCAAGTGTAATATATCAAGAAGTGTATAAAGCAGTGTGAAACTGGCTCATCAGCATCAGCTGCAGGAACTTTTACTTTCCAGCTGCTGCTCTTGGATTAATGTTCTAATGCTTTTACATCATATGTCCCAGAAAAGAGGGAAAATTACACATATTAGCCTTTGGTGAGCACAAGACATTAACTAGTTCCCAATATGAAATAAAAGAATAGCTAATTAACTTGTCTTGCATGACTACGCTGTCTGTTTTTTCCTCTTACTCCACTCAACAAAAGCAGCCATGATGTTCACTGTGCAAGTTTACCGTCTCTGCAATTTGCTTTTCATGTCGAAGCGACATGAATGAGAATGGTATGACCACTCGGAAAGATGAAAAGCATTACTCAGAAGAGGGTCCACAGTGGCACGAATTGTACAAAATTTATAGGAAATGCAACATGCAGCACGTTTGTGTGGTCCTTAAACCTGCTGACAGTTATTTATTTTCCTAATTGGTGCAACATTCATTTTTCCAGTCTTGGAAATCGTAAGCTGTGACTGGGTTTTACATCCCGCATGTGATTAGGTTCATGCAACAGAGTGATGGCAGGGAGAGACCGTCCTTTGACCGCGTTCATAAAGCAAACATGCAAAATGTGCGTTTTCATTTGCAAAAGTCCACCAATTTATCAGCAGCAATTACTGTTAGTGAATAAAATGGATTTTTCTGGTTTAGTGAAATCGATTGGAATTTGCATCCACATTGTGTGAACCCACAGGGACTTCCTGCTCATCGCTGTCGGTACAATGACTTCTCGTTGTGTGTGTGTGTGTGTGTGTGTGTGCGTGTGTGTGTGCGTGTGTGTGTGTGTGTGAGTTCTGCACTTGAATAATCTCCCTTTAATTCGGTTTCCTAACAGCCAGTCTGACGCATCCGGTCTTCACATGGAAATGACAGCTGCAGATATTTTGGATCGAGCGCTGAAAGAACATACGAGCACGTTGCGGGTGTCACGTATGGCCGGTTGGACGAGGATGACTTGCTGTACAGTCAAGGCTGCAGTGCGCTCCCTGCGAGGACGATAGACAGCTGCATTGCTATATTTGCCTCAGGATGTCTCTTTCCACCACCGATACACATGAAAAATGGATGCAGACACATTTAGACATTAAATGGTCCATCAGCAACGCTCCATCATGACACCAGACATAGAGTACATGATGTGTACTTGAGGTTTTTTTTTCAGCTGTGTGTGCACACCTTTGCAGAAAAGTTTTCTGAGCAGCTCTTAGAAAATGTGCTGCCTAAAAGCCAACTGTATTCTTCACATATGGGTAATTCAGTGGCTCCTGCACAGCCATCGGTTCTTTCTTGCCTGTAATTACAGTTAAATTGGTGAAGTGCTGCTCTCAGCTCACATTACTCTGATCAAAGGCGTCGAATGAAAGAAACTGGCTTGATGACTATTAAATCCTCTCAGGTACTTCACTCAGTTCTACCTGCAACTCCCCGCGATGATGGAAAACCTAAACGGCAGGTCTCTCACGATGAGCTTAAACTGATAACGAGAGATCTTGAAGCAAACACCACGCAGAGCCGGTTTGTTTGAAAAGATCAATGCTGGTTTGGATCCACAGCAACATCACAGAACCTTTAGTGAAAGCAGTAACTGCATCACAAAGTGTTCAGTTGACAGTATCTTTTCAAGTCTTTTATTAATGCACACATTGCTATACATGTTGGTGTTGCTGTGGCGCAGACTGGGATGAAACAACTGGGATAAGACAGAAGGATTTCGTAGAGGAACACTCACATTGTGCTGGATGTACGTGTTCATCGAACTTTGCGGCAGTGGTTGCTGAGTGATGATATCTGACGAACACAAGTTTCTTCAGTTTATATTAGAAGGATTACGATCGCTACAATGACAAGCGAGCTCACGTTAGCTGAACTTGGTGAGAAGATCAACACCACTGTCATGTCTGCGTGCTACGTATGGAGCTTCAGCCAGGACGCGGTTAGCTTAGCTTAGCATAAAGATAAGAAATGGGCGAACATCTCAAAATTCATCAAAATTCAAAAGCCTACCACGACACTGGAAAAGATGTTAGTCATTTTTTAAATCCCTTCACAAACAGAAATGAGTTTTGTGGTTTTGCGGGGAGTTACGAGGTGCTATGTCACGATAGCTGTTCAGGACAGTCACACTAGAAGGAGGAGTGAAACGCCGGCCATCATTAAGAGAAACAGGGTCGTTCAAAGACGGGGACAGCAGCGCTCATTTTCAGTCAGTGCTTCCTGGAAGGCGGGTCATCGTGTTTCGCTCGGTTATTCTCATGAAAGCTGAGAGAAATCGCATTGTGCAGAATGAAATAACAAATCTCGAGAGAGGTGTTCAAACCCCGCCGTCTTTCTCGCTCTTGGAGCGAAAGCCAATAAGCGTCGTTCCACAAATGAATTCGTTTACAGCACAACATTACGGAGTAAGAAAGGAGGAGCGTCTCCAGCGAGCTGTTAGTGGTGTGTGGCTGAGGTGGGTACACATCATCGTCGCAATGTTTCCCCGCCGCTCAGGCGCAGACCACCGGGCCTCGCCGAGGCGATCTGAATGCAGAGCGGCGGTCCTTAAAGAGTCTCACACAGTCTGAGATTTATACTGGTGTAACAAGGGGCGGTGAGGTGGGTGCTTAATTTAGTGCTTTCTGTCTCTCGTGTGAAGCTCAAATTAGGCCGCAGTCCTGCTCTTCACTTAAACCCAGTAGCAGCTTGTCAGCTTCACTGTGTGCAGAGAGATATTTGCTCAGTTTTAACGAGGGTGGCAGAGGGAGGCTAAACCGTCACTTTAGTACTTCACTTCTTTAACTGTGCTTGTTAGTGTGTGTTTAATCATTTGCTATTGAGAAATACAATGGGATGCTTTGGAAATGGATACACCATGGATTTTAGCAAAATGCACTAACCTGTAGCCTCTGAGAGTGTAAATCTGAGCTTCAGCTAAAATCAAGATGAGATCTCCTGGTGAGCCAGAATAACAAGAAATAATCTAAGCAGTCACACTGCATATGCAGAGTACGAGTGTCTGAATGGATTGGCAGCGTAAGCAGTTTTATTTTAGTATAATGACTCGTGCAGTTCGACGACCTCCTGGTGGGTTTAAGCAGGGAATAATTGAGTTAATTCATTCATCAGCAGGACATTTCCTCTGCTGCCTCAGGTGTTATTTATGAAGGTAATGATATAGTAGACAAGGCCTTAATTCACAGATTTAATCTGTTCATCTACTGAATTATAGATATGTTTAGACTTAGCCAGAGGAATTATGGGAAGTGAAGGGAACTGACTTGACTTTTTTCCTGAACTATCTTTCATATATCTACATACTATATCGAGTAAAAGAGATCATTTTCAGTAGAAAAACAGACATCTCTGTCAACCCTTTTCTGACATTTAGGCAGGCCGTCACGCATATTGAGGGATTGGCTGATTTCATATGCAGGATTGTTGGACTTGTTGAACTTATTCCTCAAGATTACAGATAATTCCCGTCACCTCCACTTTTATTCATGCGTTCTTATTAAGACTGAAGTAGATTCAAAGGATTAAATCACTGGAAAATCAGACCTTACGCCTGTATTTCAGTTTATTTCATGGCAACTGTGTCACTTAGACTTTAAACGCCTGCTGTGTTTCAGAGGAAAAGTCTTTGCTGGCTGGATTATGTTCACTGGCAGTTTGGTTTTCACTCCACAAATGTTCTTGGACAAAGTGGAGGCCAGGATTTATTAGCAAAAGCGTGATATTGCTTATTCCTCAGAGCTCCACAGTTGCCCAAAAACTATTAAAAACACATTACCGAGGCTCTCCGCTGCACTTGGTGACATGCTTTGAGTGTATCATACACACAGCGTCCTGCCTCCTTCAATGAGGCCAGCAGCTTTAGGAGATTATTTTTTTCCTTTTTGAAAAAGTGAAAGTATGCATTTGTGACTTAGATTTCATCTTCAGTAAAAATGAACAGGCGTGACGCTGAAAGCCACAGACAAACCGGAGAAGTCATAAAGTATTGAAAGACGGGGTTAACACGCTGTTGGTTCAGGCCTTTTCATGAAATGTGTTGCAGAAATATAGAATATAATCAGCCTCATCCTTTAACCAAGTGCTTCTAAGCTGCCGAGACACAACCACAACAATACATGTTTTAATTTCTCTGAGCTGATATTGTGAGGAAAACAAATAAAATCTGCCATCTGACATTTTTGTTCTTTGCAGATACAATATTTGCCCTTTGTTTCATTCACAATGTATTTGCTGTATATAAACAAACAGACAGGGATGTTCTCTCAGAGACCAGGATGTTTGTAAAATAATCTGTTGCCCTCCAGGTTTTGTGGAAAGTGCAAAACGAATGAAACCATGAGAGTTGTGAAGTCCTTCGCAGAGTCCCCTGCACAGACCCGTGACACAGTCAACAGGTTGCAGTGTGACTCAGCTCAGCCTGAGTCAGACGACTTGTTTTCTCAGAGGGACGCTGAGTGTCAATGCGGCAAAATGCAATTTAGATAACCACGGCTTCATTAAAGAGACACATTATCATCGTCATTTTCTTTTATGAACTTCATCAGTCAGCGTAAAGTCCACGCGGCTTGAAAGGAATGAAAAGCGTTTCTGGTCAGCTGTCTGAGGGTGCTGTTTGATTGTTTCATTATCGCTGCTAATTTGTGAAAATGAATTAAATGTGGTGGAGTGCAGGAGAGACAGTTTAAAGATGAGAAGGAAACGGTACTGTGTGTGTTATTCTGGAGGAAAAACATTTTCCTTGACATTTTATTTATATGCAAACACAGCGGGGAGAGCTCCTCCTGCTGTGTATATGTGTGTGTGTGTGTGTTTGTGTGTGTGTGTATTAACTGTAGTACACTGCATTCATGCCTGTACGCTTATTTTAATTCATCTGTGGGGTGTCATTATTTCTGCATGTGTTCCGTGTGTGTGTGGCGTGTTTTTGAGCTGTGCTGTGTCTCAATGAGGGGTCTCCACTGTTTGACATTTAGAAAATGGACCGGGAGAAGGTAAACACACACCCACGCTCACTCGGACTGCATCATCGCAGTGTGTTCGTACACACATCTGGCCAATTATCAGCAGGAAACCTCCCATCTGTCTGCTGTCAAAACAACAGTCTCCACACACACAGACACATGTTGTATATACAGTTACACACCTCCACAGGTACAGGTACCACACACACACACACACACACACACACACACACACACACACACACACACACACACACACACACACACACACACACACAGCTGCTGTCAATTACAGTAACACTGACATGGAGAGAAAGGCATTTGTGAACTGGTGACGCAATAATGATTTCACCTTCCATCAGCATAACTTAAAAGGCTTCGTACACACACACACACACACACACACACACACACACACACACACACACACACACACACACACACACACACACACACGCACACACACACACACACACACACACACTCAGGTGAGATGAATCCTGCTCTGACAGCTTCACACACTCTGTGATGCCCTGAAAATGTAAAGGCTGATTAGGCTTCATCGTCAGGACTTAGAGGAATGCGCTTTCACGAATCAGCCGCAGCCTCATTTCGAGTCTTTGTGCCAAATCCATCAAAGTTCAGAAGCTTCTCCGCGACCTTCGTTCTCCTCTCTTTCGTCTGTATCTGCCCTCTGTCACCGAAGTGGATCTAATGGGCGAAATAGACGAGGAGTCGCACCTTCCACCCGGTTTCACCTGCTCGGTCTGTTTCGGGGGGGGGGGGACAGCTGCTGCTGCCGTTCTGTCCTCGCGAGGCGTTCGTGATCAGTCAGTCATGAGAAATGCAGCCACTATCAGAGCTCTTCTCTGGAGGAAGTAATGGACTTCAGCCAAGTTTGTGTATGCCGAGCTTGTCAGCAGAGAGACGGTGGCCACATCTGGACGTTTCATGCTGATGAGCTTTCAGCAGTGTGTTTCTTTCTCTCTGATGAGTCAAATGGACAGAAACTCAACGACAACCATTCAAAGGTTCTTGCGGACTTCCAGCATCTCCCAGTTCCTTTTAAGTTGGTGCTCTGCTGATGATGAACATCATTTGGGAATGATGACTGACCAGTTGTGTCTGGTCCAGTCTGCTGACAGTCGAGACATAAAATCATCATTATTTTAAGCCATTTATCTTCATTTCTTTCACTTTTTCATGCAGATTTGCAGCATAGATTTGTGAGACAAACTCCTTTTGATGAATGTCTGTATCTCATTTGGTGCAGGAGCCTGCTCGAATCAGGAATGATCTACCTCTACAGTCTACGTGCTCCTTTATGTCAGCCAACATTAAAAACAGGTCTGTGAATCCTTAAAAATGCTTAAACTCATGCTATGACATGTCAGGCTTACTGTGCATTTAGAGCTTTTTGAATTATTTGTGATGACATAGGCTTTGTTCCACTGTTGCACGTCATAATGGTGCATTCAGATGCAAGCAGACATGCTTGCTGCAGTGCATCATCTGCTACCACGAAACAATATTAGCACTAAAAAGAAGTAATGCCTCGTTCAAGACCACTAAAGCATCCTTTGTAATCAGCTTTGTTGGAAGTCTGTCATTACTTTTGTGTGTTTTCATTGGTTTTGTTGTCAGTTCTGACAGCTGACGAGTCTCTGCAGCCTCTGTTGTACCTTAAGTTGAGTCCCACAGATTGTGACAAGAACACACGACTCAAGTCACTGAGGGGTAAAATAGGCAGAATCGCTCCTCATCCTCATCAACCCACACACACAAAATCTCTGCCTCTCTCAGCGAGACCTCAGACAGCAGCGTCTAAGCAGCGATTGTGTTCTTACGAGCGCAGAGAAGAAAGGCCAAAGGTCAAGGGAGTCCCTGATGAGAGCTCTCCATCTCCTTTACAGCAGTAACAGTGTTTATCAACAGCAGATGCTTTCGTCTTTGCAAGAAAGCTGCTCCTGCAAAAGCTGGATGTGGACTGACTGATACGTGCCAGACTTTAGTAACATCATCTGAACTGGACTCGCCTTGATGTGCCCATGCCTGGAAAAATGCATTTTTTGAGTTTGAGCTTAGAGTATCGAGTCATTTCTGACAACCCGCTCCGTCCACCACACTCTGCCCTTCTTTAAGCCTAGCCTGTCTTTGCACGTCCCTCACTTCCAGTTTCATTGTGTTCTTCCCCGTCTTTCCATCGTTCTTTTCTTCCAAATGCTCATTTTGCGGAAAGTCATTGCCTCACTATTTGCTGTCTTATTCTGAAGCAGCACATCGCCTTCACACGGCTTTATGTCACCGTGAATCACGAGACGTCAGTAATCTTTAGGCTTATGAATAGTGCATGATGAGGTGTGCGCATGTTAGTTTGACTGACGTCTGGGGAGAATGTGATGAACAGCGCCGGCTGAATAATACATGGTGTCTGTGTATGACCATTCATTTACATCAGTGATTACTGAGCAACATGTCAGCTCTCCTTAAGCTTCCTGGCTAAAAGTCGTGTTCTCTTTTAATCCTTTGATCGTAATGGACCCTCTGCTCAGATGTTTATATGTAGATCAGCCGATAATGAACGCAGAGACGTCACACACATATTGTTAAATCAGCACAAGTGGCTTTTTCCAGTGACATCAATCTGGTCTGTACAACAAAAACGTAAAATAAACAACCCTTATCATTTAGGTGGAACCTCATACTCATCATGTATAGACATTTTCTGAAATATCACAGTGATCCAGCTGATGCTCTCATTGATTACAGAGCAAACAGGAGCTGCTGGACTAGTAGAATACTTAATTCATCGTGACTTTTCATGGAAATTTGCAAATTTACTAAAATGTTAAGCCAAAAAAAAATCACCTCAGGGTGAATGTGGTAAAATCCTGTTAACAAAGAGAGCAAAAACTGAGAAAAACTGGATAAAAAACATTACTTATGATTGGCCTGTGGGCACAAACATGCCTACAACTCACACCGTCTTTTCATCACACAGCTGATCAGTGTGGGATTTTTTCAGCAGATTTTCAGGGCTGATGCTGTCAGTTTCAGTGGTGGAAAGCAGCTCAGTACATCAAAGTTAAAGTCAACTTCACTTATATGAGTAACATGAAATAACATACATAAAATACAAAATAAAAATAAACAAAGTACTGTACTTAATTACATTTTTTAGATACTTTTCATGAGTGTTTCCATTTTATGCTACTTATAATGCTACTCCACTACATATCCCTACATGTACTGTAAGAGCTTTCGCTACTTGTTATTTAATACATAAAAATCATGTGATCATTGTATAAAATCTGATGATTTGATAAGCCTCTGTGAGCCTGTGCTCCCTTCAAGACTTTTGGCAAACTTCAGAAAACAGGTTTAAACTTGATGCACTCAGCTTGAAACTGTTATGTGACCAGCGGCTGCAGGGAGCTTTTCTCCACCGTCTGACCGCTTCCTCAAAACACAACCAGATATTACATCAATTTCTGCTGCTGTGGGTGCAGACGTTGGTCTTTCTGCCTCTCCGACTGCACAATAAATCTCACCGTGCGTTGCTGCCGAACATCAGCGGCTCTGGGAAGAAGCATTTGCTCTCTGATCCTGAAAGACTGACAGAATCAGTGATGTTTGGACTGCAGAACAAAACATCTTGTGACGATGTTGCTTCTCACGCGTTTCTGTCTGCGTGTCAGTGAACATTGTGTTTGTGCACTTCTTTTTTTATGCGTGTGTGTGTGTCGGATATATATATATATATAGGTATACAGATATAGATAGCTGAGTTTGTGAGATCCTCGCTCCTGACACATCATTCGTCACTGCTTTGATCCAACATCTAACACACACACATGCACGCACACACACAGAAATTACACTCCTCTAGGTAAACTTATGTGCATGTACACAAATAACCACACACATGCTTTAGCAGACTCACCTCCTCTATTTAAAAACTGGCAGATATGCATCCACACAAACCCAGAGGAAGCTCGTTTCCTTTGTTGCTCCAGTTTTGATTTTCTTTATTTTTATCACATAATTAATAAACTACAGCCCTGCCAGCTCACTGTTACTATAAAAAACACACACACACATTGAGGCGATGTCACGTGTGGCTCACAGAAGTCAAACTGCTGAGTGTGTGTGTTTGGACTAAAATGCCTCCAGTGATTCTTAAGCAGCGACGCTTTCATGCATCCGTCCTCATTTCTACCATCCTTCATCACGCTCAAATTCCTCCATCATCCTCATTTTCTTTCCCACCTCTTTTTAGTCATTTTACCTTCCGTCCTTTCCTCTTCTCATCATTATCACCCCACCTTCATCTCCTCCCACTCCTCTTACTCAGTCACTTCCTTCATGCCTCCCCCTCTCTCCTCCCTTCCTCTTCCCTTGGTTTGTTCCATTCATTGTTATTCAGTGCACCACCAGCTGCAAGGAAAGTTATCTGACAGACAAAATGGCTGCCAGACTGCGTGTGTATATGTACAGTGTGTGTGTAAATGTGTGTAAATGCTTGTATACAGTATGTGTGTCTAAAAAGTGTGTGTGTGTGATGCAGCAGTGTGTTTCAGTGAGTGGTTGTGTTAGTGTGGTACTGAGCGACTGCAACAAGGCAATCCCTCTTCTGTCGCTGGAGTCCATTAAGTCTCCACATCTTATGCCTGCAGTGTGAATTTGTGTGCGTGCGTGTGTGTGTGTGCATGTGTGCGTGTGTGTGTGTTTCGGTGTTTGTGTGTGTTTTCTGACAAATGCACTTTACCTTTGCACAGGTAGGAGGGCACTTGGGCTGAGGGGTACATTTGTTTGTTTGCTGGTGCATGTGTGTAAATGTGCAAAGACAGGTGGTGTGTGTGTGTGTGTTTGGGGGGGGGGGGCTTCCTGTGCACTGGGGTGTGTTTTATGAACTGACAAGTATTTTTGGACCTAGTTTGGAACCCTCTGTTCCGTACAAAATCACTCTCTGCACAGACAACAGACAATAACCAGCTTCATGGAGCTGCAGTGACGACGTGAAGACGACATGTTTAAATATCCATTTCAGGATGTACGATTATCGAAAAGCAATTCACAATTAACGCCCCACAATTAAACTTGAAGCAGAGGGAGATGCGCTTCCAGAGGCAAAGAAATCAGCTTGTTTAGAATGAGGGTGAGATGATCTTTAATGTGTCCTCAGTGAGATGTCTGCATCTGTTTGGGCTGCTCTGACACCGTACCTGTCAACAATGTGAAAATGAAATTTTCCAGCACCTCACACAGTGAAATCAATACAAGGCAAACACTTGCTTTAAATATCAGAGCAACAAGGATTTGGTTAACCAGTTCCTACATGAAGTGACTACGGTTGTGTGGTCAGGATCAGACGCCTGGCTGAAGGTGAGATGCTCTGAACATCCCTGCTTGTCATAACTGAAAACACAAAATGACATATAAACACTAAGATTAAGCGCTCGTTATGCTTCAGTCGTGGTTTTGAGAGAGGCTGCTGGCGAGTGAGATGATTGCTGGAGAGGGTGGTTGTGAAAATGGATGGCAGAGACGGTTATAAACACAGTCGCTGGTGGAGCATGCTACTGGGCCTCTTTGTCGTTTTGCCCTCTGTGTGATCTGTGTGACATGACTTTGACCGACGCTGCTCTTCATTAAGTGCAGGTCAGCCTCGTCCCATCTGGTGAGATTCAGTGCTGTTTTGTATAAAAAATAAAAGACGCCACAGAAGAATGGATTTTTTTTAAAAAGTAATGTGTTTATTTTAGCGTGCAGCCGAGGGAGCTATTTTGCTGCTTTTACTCAAGTTTTTGGAGCAACGTAAAACCTGTTGGAAAAAGAAAACACTTCTTCTTTTCAGTGTCAAAGCTAGCAAAGCTATTGCCACTGCACACCCTCTGCTCTCTATTACAGTAATTTAAATGAAATACAGTGACTAATATTCCCTTATTCGGTAATGAGACATGGCAGATATCCCACTGTCATTAGGGCCCTTGTGTTGACCATAAATCCAGTTAAAATGTAAACAAAAGTGATTTTTTTCTGGACATGAGACACTTGCGAAGACGTGTAAATGGAGCCAAACTGCAGTTGGACATGAGAACAAGTGCTGATACACCAGTACACTGTTGTCTTAAAGCTTGTTAAGCTCAGATAATGTGCTGAAATGCTGAATGCAGAATTTATTAATTTCTTCCCACGGTGAAATATTGCACATGTTCCTTAACACTGATTTCCACTGAACCCGGCATCTGGATATGCACACAACTTATCGTGTCTCTGTGGTAAAACAT